>NC_091166.1:17176833-17330490 GCF_040958095.1 Procambarus clarkii
ATGTGTGGTGGTGAAGGTCTGTATGAGTGGTGGTGAAGGTCTGTATGTGTGGTGGTGGAGGTCTGTATGTGTGATGGTGGAGGCCTGTATGTGTGGTGGTGGAGGCCTGTATGTGTGGTAGTGGTGGTCTGTATGTGTGGTAGTGGAGGTCTGTATGTGTGGTAGTGGAGGTCTGTATGTGTGGTAGTGGAGGTCTGTATGTGTGGTAGTGGAGGTCTATATGTGTGGTAGTGGAGGTCTGTATGTGTGGTGGTAGTGGTCTGTATGTGTGGTGGTGGAGGTCTGTATGTGTGGTAGTGGTGGTCTGTATGTGTGGTGGTGGTGGGTCTGTATATGTGGTGGTGGTGGTCTGTATGTGTGGTGGTGGTGGTGGTCTGTATGTGTGGTGGTGGAGGCCTGTATGTGAGGTGGTGGAGGTCTGTATGTGAGGTGGTGGAGGTCTGTATGTGTGGTGGTGGAGGTCTGTATGTGTGTGGTGGTGGAGGTCTGTATGTGTGGTGGTGGATTCCTATATGTGTGGTAGTGGTGGTCTGTATGTGTGGTGGTGGTGGGTCTGTATGTGTGGTGGTGGAGGTCTTTATGTGTGGTGGTGGTCTGTATGTGTGGTGGTGGTGGGTCTGTATGTGTGGTGGTGGAGGTCTTTATGTGTGGTGGTGGTCTGTATGTGTGGTGGTCTGTATGTGTGGTGGTCTGTATGTGTGGTGGTGGAGGTCTGTATGTGTGGTGGTGGAGGTCTGTATGTGTGGTAGTGGTGGTCTGTATGTGTGGTGGTCTGTATGTGTGGTGGTCTGTATGTGTGGTGGTGGAGGTCTGTATGTGTGGTGGTGGTGCTCTGTATGTGTGGTAGTGGAGGTCTGTATGTGTGGTGGTGGTGGGTCTGTATGTGTGGTGGTGGAGGTCTGTATGTGTGGTGGTGGTGGGTCTGTATGTGTGGTGGTGGAGGCCTGTATGTGTGGTGGTGGGCCTGTATGTGTGGTAGAGGTGGTCTGTATGTGTGGTAGTGGTGGTCTGTATGTGTGGTGGTGGTGGTCTGTATGTGTGGTGGTGGTGGTCTGTATGTGTGGTGGTGGTGGTCTGTATGTGTGGTAGTGGAGGTCCGTACGTGTGGTGGTGGAGGTCTGTATGTGTGGTGGTGGTCTGTATGTGTGGTGGTCTGTATGTGTGGTGGTCTGTATGTGTGGTGGTCTGTATGTGTGGTGGTGGAGGTCTGTATGTGTGGTGGTGGAGGTCTGTATGTGTGGTGGTGGTGGTCTGTATGTGTGGTGGTGGAGGTCTGTATGTGTGGTGGTGGTGGTCTGTATGTGTGGTGGTGGTGGTCTGTATGTGTGGTGGTGGAGGTCTGTATGTGTGGTGGTGGAGGCCTGTATGTGTGGTGGTGGAGGTCTGTATGTGTGGTGGTGGAGGCCTGTATGTGTGGTGGTGGAGGTCTGTATGTGTGGTGGTGGAGGCCTGTATGTGTGGTGGTGGAGGCCTGTATGTGTGGTAGTGGAGGTCTGTATGTGTGGTGGTGGTGGTCTGTATGTGTGGTGGTGGTGGTCTGTATATGTGGTGGTGGTGGTCTGTATGTGTGGTGGTGGAGGTCTGTATGTGTGGTGGTGGAGGCCTGTATGTGTGGAGGTGAAGGCCTGTATGTGTGGTGGTGGAGGTCTGAATGTGTGGTGGTGGTGGTCTGTATGTGTGGTGGTGGAGGTCTGTATGTGTGGTGGTGGAGGTCTGTATGTGTGGTGGTGGAGGTCTGTATGTGTGGTGGTGGAGTCCTGTATGTGTGGTGGTGGAGGCCTGTATGTGTGGTAGTGGTGGTCTGTATGTGTGGTAGTGGAGGTCTGTATGTGTGGTAGTGGAGGTCTGTATGTGTGGTGGTGGTGGGCCTGTATGTGTGGTGGTGGTGGGTCTGTATGTGTGGTGGTGGTGGGCCTGTATGTGTGGTGGTGGTGGGCCTGTATGTGTGGTGGTGGTGGGCCTGTATGTGTAGTGGTGGTGGGTCTGTATGTGTGGTGGTGGTGGGTCTGTATGTGTGGTGGTGGTGGGCCTGTATGTGTGGTGGTGGTGGGTCTGTATGTGTGGTGGTGGTGGGCCTGTATGTGTGGTGGGGGTGGGCCTGTATGTGTGGTGGTGGTGGGTCTGTATGTGTGGTGGTGGTGGGCCTGTTTGTGTAGTGGTGGTGGGCCTGTATGTGTGGTGGTGGGCCTGTATGTGTGGTGGTGGGTCTGTATGTGTGGTGGTGGAGGTCTGTATGTGTGGTGGTGGAGGGTCTGTATGTGTGGTGGTGGAGGCCTGTATGTGTGGTGGTGGTGGGTCTGTATGTGTGGTGGTGGAGGTCTGTATGTGTGGTGGTGGAGGGTCTGTATGTGTGGTGGTGGAGGTCTGTATGTGTGGTATTGGAGGTCTGTATGTGTGGTGGTGGTCTGTATGTGTGGTAGTGGAGGTCTGTATGTGTGGTAGTGGTGGTCTGTATGTGTGGTGGTGGTGGTCTGTATGTGTGGTGGTGGTGGTCTATATGTGTGGTGGTGGTGGTCTGTATGTGTGGTAGTGGAGGTCTGTATGTGTGGTGGTGGAGGTCTGTAAGTGTGGTGGTGGAGGTCTGTATGTGTGGTGGTGGTGGTCTGTATGTGTGGTGGTGGAGGTCTGTATGTGTGGTGGTGGTGGTCTGTATGTGTGGTGGTGGTGGTCTGTATGTGTGGTGGTGGAGGTCTGTATGTGTGGTGGTGGAGGTCTGTATGTGTGGTGGTGGAGGTCTGTATGTGTGGTGGTGGAGGTCTGTATGTGTGGTGGTGGAGGCCTGTATGTGTGGTGGTGGTGGTCTGTATGTGTGGTGGTGGAGGTCTGTATGTGTGGTGGTGGAGGTCTGTATGTGTGGTGGTGGTGGTCTGTATGTGTGGTGGAGGTGGTCTGTATGTGTGGTGGTGGGCCTGTATGTGTGGTGGAGGTCTGTATGTGTGGTGGTGGGCCTGTATGTGTGGTGGTGGTCTGCATGTGTGGTAGTGGAGGTCTGTATGTGTGGTGGTGGTGGTCTGTATGTGTGGTGGTGGTGATCTGTATGTGTGGTGGTGGTGGTCTGTATGTGTGATGGTGGAGGTCTATATGTGTGGTGGTGGTGGTCTGTATGTGTGGTGGTGGTGGTCTGTATGTGTGGTGGAGGTGGTCTGTATGTGTGGTGGTGGTGGGTCTGTATGTGTGGTGGTGGAGGTCTGTATGTGTGGTGGTGGTGGGTCTGTATGTGTGGTGGTGGAGGCCTGTATGTGTGGTGGTGGGCCTGTATGTGTGGTAGAGGTGGTCTGTATGTGTGGTAGTGGTGGTCTGTATGTGTGGTGGTGGTGGTCTGTATGTGTGGTGGTGGTGGTCTGTATGTGTGGTGGTGGTGGTCTGTATGTGTGGTAGTGGAGGTCCGTACGTGTGGTGGTGGAGGTCTGTATGTGTGGTGGTGGTCTGTATGTGTGGTGGTCTGTATGTGTGGTGGTCTGTATGTGTGGTGGTGGAGGTCTGTATGTGTGGTGGTGGAGGTCTGTATGTGTGGTGGTGGTGGTCTGTATGTGTGGTGGTGGAGGTCTGTATGTGTGGTGGTGGTGGTCTGTATGTGTGGTGGTGGTGGTCTGTATGTGTGGTGGTGGAGGTCTGTATGTGTGGTGGTGGAGGCCTGTATGTGTGGTGGTGGAGGTCTGTATGTGTGGTGGTGGAGGCCTGTATGTGTGGTGGTGGAGGTCTGTATGTGTGGTGGTGGAGGCCTGTATGTGTGGTGGTGGAGGCCTGTATGTGTGGTAGTGGAGGTCTGTATGTGTGGTGGTGGTGGTCTGTATGTGTGGTGGTGGTGGTCTGTATATGTGGTGGTGGTGGTCTGTATATGTGGTGGTGGTGGTCTGTATGTGTGGTGGTGGAGGTCTGTATGTGTGGTGGTGGAGGCCTGTATGTGTGGAGGTGAAGGCCTGTATGTGTGGTGGTGGAGGTCTGAATGTGTGGTGGTGGTGGTCTGTATGTGTGGTGGTGGAGGTCTGTATGTGTGGTGGTGGAGGTCTGTATGTGTGGTGGTGGAGGTCTGTATGTGTGGTGGTGGAGTCCTGTAAGTGTGGTGGTGGAGGCCTGTATGTGTGGTAGTGGTGGTCTGTATGTGTGGTAGTGGAGGTCTGTATGTGTGGTAGTGGAGGTCTGTATGTGTGGTGGTGGTGGGCCTGTATGTGTGGTGGTGGTGGGTCTGTATGTGTGGTGGTGGTGGGCCTGTATGTGTGGTGGTGGTGGGCCTGTATGTGTGGTGGTGGTGGGCCTGTATGTGTAGTGGTGGTGGGTCTGTATGTGTGGTGGTGGTGGGTCTGTATGTGTGGTGGTGGTGGGCCTGTATGTGTGGTGGTGGTGGGTCTGTATGTGTGGTGGTGGTGGTCTGTATGTGTGGTGGTGGTGGTCTGTATGTGTGGTGGTGGAGGTCTGTATGTGTGGTGGTGGAGGTCTGTATGTGTGGTGGTGGAGGTCTGTATGTGTGGTGGTGGAGGTCTGTATGTGTGGTGGTGGAGGTCTGTATGTGTGGTGGTGGAGGCCTGTATGTGTGGTGGTGGTGGTCTGTATGTGTGGTGGTGGAGGTCTGTATGTGTGGTGGTGGAGGTCTGTATGTGTGGTGGTGGTGGTCTGTATGTGTGGTGGAGGTGGTCTGTATGTGTGGTGGTGGGCCTGTATGTGTGGTGGAGGTCTGTATGTGTGGTGGTGGGCCTGTATGTGTGGTGGTGGTGATCTGTATGTGTAGTGGTGGAGGTCTGTATGTCTGGTGGTGGTGGTCTGTATGTGTGGTGGAGGTCTGTATGTGTGGTGGTGGGCCTGTATGTGTGGTGGAGGGCTGTATGTGTGGTGGAGGGCTGTATGTGTGGTGGTGGTGGTCTGTATGTGTGGTGGTGGAGGTCTGTATGTGTGGTGGTGGAGGTCTGTATGTGTGGTGGTGGAGGTCTGTATGTGTGGTGGTGGTGGTCTGTATGTGTGGTGGTGGTGGGCCTGTATGTGTGGTGGTGGAGGTCTGTATGTGTGGTAGTGGAGGTCTGTATGTGTGGTGGTGGTCTGTATGTGTGGTAGTGGAGGTCTGTATGTGTGGTGGTGGTGGTCTGTATGTGTGGTGGTGGTGGTCTGTATGTGTGGTAGTGGAGGTCTGTATGTGTGGTGGTGGAAGCCTGTATGTGTGGTGGTGCAGGTCTGTATGTGTGGTATTGGAGGTCTGTATGTGTGGTGGTGGTCTGTATGTGTGGTAGTGGAGGTCTGTATGTGTGGTAGTGGTGGTCTGTATGTGTGGTGGTGGTGGTCTGTATGTGTGGTGGTGGTGGTCTGTATGTGTGGTGGTGGTGGTCTGTATGTGTGGTGGTGGAGGTCTGTATGTGTGGTGGTGGAGGTCTGTATGTGTGGTGGTGGTGGTCTGTATGTGTGGTGGTGGTGGTCTGTATGTGTGGTGGTGGTGGTCTGTATGTGTGGTGGTGGAGGTCTGTATGTGTGGTGGTGGAGGTCTGTATGTGTGGTGGTGGAGGTCTGTATGTGTGGTGGTGGTCTGTATGTGTGGTGGTCTGTATGTGTGGTGGTCTGTATGTGTGGTGGTGGAGGTCTGTATGTGTGGTGGTGGAGGTCTGTATGTGTGGTGGTGGTGGTCTGTATGTGTGGTGGTGGAGGTCTGTATGTGTGGTGGTGGTGGTCTGTATGTGTGGTGGTGGTGGTCTGTATGTGTGGTGGTGGAGGTCTGTATGTGTGGTGGTGGAGGCCTGTATGTGTGGTGGTGGAGGTCTGTATGTGTGGTGGTGGAGGCCTGTATGTGTGGTGGTGGAGGTCTGTATGTGTGGTGGTGGAGGCCTGTATGTGTGGTGGTGGAGGCCTGTATGTGTGGTAGTGGAGGTCTGTATGTGTGGTGGTGGTGGTCTGTATGTGTGGTGGTGGTGGTCTGAATGTGTGGTGGTGGTGGTCTGTATGTGTGGTGGTGGACGTCTGTATGTGAGGTGGTGGAGGCCTGTATGTGTGGAGGTGGAGGCCTGTATGTGTGGTGGTGGAGGTCTGTATGTGTGGTGGTGGTGGTCTGTATGTGTGGTGGTGAAGGTCTGTATGAGTGGTGGTGAAGGTCTGTATGTGTGGTGGTGGAGGTCTGTATGTGTGGTGGTGGAGGCCTGTATGTGTGGTGGTGGAGGCCTGTATGTGTGGTAGTGGTGGTCTGTATGTGTGGTAGTGGAGGTCTGTATGTGTGGTAGTGGAGGTCTGTATGTGTGGTAGTGGAGGTCTATATGTGTGGTAGTGGAGGTCTGTATGTGTGGTGGTAGTGGTCTGTATGTGTGGTGGTGGAGGTCTGTATGTGTGGTGGTGGTGGTCTGTATGTGTGGTGGTAGTGGTCTGTATGTGTGGTGGTGGTCTGTATGTGTGGTGGTGGGTCTGTATGTGTGGTGGTGGTGGGTCTGTATATGTGGTGGTGGTGGTCTGTATGTGTGGTGGTGGTGGTGGTCTGTATGTGTGGTGGTGGAGGCCTGTATGTGAGGTGGTGGAGGTCTGTATGTGAGGTGGTGGAGGTCTGTATGTGTGGTGGTGGAGGTCTGTATGTGTGTGGTGGTGGAGGTCTGTATGTGTGGTGGTGGATTCCTATATGTGTGGTAGTGGTGGTCTGTATGTGTGGTGGTGGTGGGTCTGTATGTGTGGTGGTGGAGGTCTTTATGTGTGGTGGTGGTCTGTATGTGTGGTGGTCTGTATGTGTGGTGGTCTGTATGTGTGGTGGTGGAGGTCTGTATGTGTGGTGGTGGAGGTCTGTATGTGTGGTAGTGGTGGTCTGTATGTGTGGTGGTGGAGGTCTGTATGTGTGGTGGTGGTGCTCTGTATGTGTGGTAGTGGAGGACTGTATGTGTGGTGGTGGTGGGTCTGTATGTGTGGTGGTGGAGGTCTGTATGTGTGGTGGTGGTGGGTCTGTATGTGTGGTGGTGGAGGCCTGTATGTGTGGTGGTGGGCCTGTATGTGTGGTAGAGGTGGTCTGTATGTGTGGTAGTGGTGGTCTGTATGTGTGGTGGTGGTGGTCTGTATGTGTGGTGGTGGTGGTCTGTATGTGTGGTGCTGGTGGTCTGTATGTGTGGTAGTGGAGGTCCGTACGTGTGGTGGTGGAGGTCTGTATGTGTGGTGGTGGTCTCTATGTGTGGTGGTCTGTATGTGTGGTGGTCTGTATGTGTGGTGGTGGAGGTCTGTATGTGTTGTGGTGGAGGTCTGTATGTGTGGTGGTGGTGGTCTGTATGTGTGGTGGTGGAGGTCTGTATGTGTGGTGGTGGTGGTCTTTATGTGTGGTGGTGGTGGTCTGTATGTGTGGTGGTGGAGGTCTGTATGTGTGGTGGTGGAGGCCTGTATGTGTGGTGGTGGAGGTCTGTATGTGTGGTGGTGGAGGCCTGTATGTGTGGTGGTGGAGGCCTGTATGTGTGGTGGTGGAGGCCTGTATGTGTGGTAGTGGAGGTCTGTATGTGTGGTGGTGGTGGTCTGTATATGTGGTGGTGGTGGTCTGTATGTGTGGTGGTGGAGGTCTGTATGTGTGGTGGTGGAGGCCTGTATGTGTGGTGGTGGTGGTCTGTATGTGTGGTGGTGGAGGTCTGTATGTGTGGTGGTGGAGGTCTGTATGTGTGGTGGTGGTGGTCTGTATGTGTGGTGGAGGTGGTCTGTATGTGTGGTGGTGGGCCTGTATGTGTGGTGGAGGTCTGTATGTGTGGTGGTGGGCCTGTATGTGTGGTGGTGGTCTGCATGTGTGGTAGTGGAGGTCTGTATGTGTGGTGGTGGTGGTCTGTATGTGTGGTGGTGGTGATCTGTATGTGTGGTGGTGGTGGTCTGTATGTGTGGTGGTGGAGGTCTATATGTGTGGTGGTGGTGGTCTGTATGTGTGGTGGTGGTGGTCTGTATGTGTGGTGGAGGTGGTCTGTATGTGTGGTGGTGGGTCTGTATGTGTGGTGGAGGTCTGTATGTGTGGTGGTGGTGGTCTGTATGTGTAGTGGTGGAGGTCTGTATGTGTGGTGGTGGTGGTCTGTATGTGTGGTGGTGGTGGCCTGTATGTGTGGTGGTGGTGGTCTGTATGTGTAGTGGTGGAGGTCTGTATGTCTGGTGGTGGTGGTCTGTATGTGTTGTGGAGGTCTGTATGTGTGGTGGTGGGCCTGTATGTGTGGTGGAGGGCTGTATGTGTGGTGGTGGTGGTCTGTATGTGTGGTGGTGGAGGTCTGTATGTGTGGTGGTGGTCTGTATGTGTGGTAGTGGAGGTCTGTATGTGTGGTAGTGGTGGTCTGTATGTGTGGTGGTGGTGGTCTGTATGTGTGGTGGTGGTGGTCTGTATGTGTGGTGGTGGAGGTCTGTATGTGTGGTGGTGGAGGTCTGTATGTGTGGTGGTGGAGGTCTGTATGTGTGGTGGTGGTCTGTATGTGTGGTGGTCTGTATGTGTGGTGGTCTGTATGTGTGGTGGTCTGTATGTGTGGTGGTGGAGGTCTGTATGTGTGGTGGTGGAGGTCTGTATGTGAGGTGGTGGTGGTCTGTATGTGTGGTGGTGGAGGTCTGTATGTGTGGTGGTGGTGGTCTGTATGTGTAGTGGTGGTGGTCTGTATGTGTGGTGGTGGAGGTCTGTATGTGTGGTGGTGGAGGCCTGTATGTGTGGTGGTGGAGGTCTGTATGTGTGGTGGTGGAGGCCTGTATGTGTGGTGGTGGAGGTCTGTATGTGTGGTGGTGGAGGCCTGTATGTGTGGTGGTGGAGGCCTGTATGTGTGGTAGTGGAGGTCTGTATGTGTGGTGGTGGTGGTCTGTATGTGTGGTGGTGGTGGTCTGAATGTGTGGTGGTGGTGGTCTGTATGTGTGGTGGTGGACGTCTGTATGTGAGGTGGTGGAGGCCTGTATGTGTGGAGGTGGAGGCCTGTATGTGTGGTGGTGGAGGTCTGTATGTGTGGTGGTGGTGGTCTGTATGTGTGGTGGTGAAGGTCTGTATGAGTGGTGGTGAAGGTCTGTATGTGTGGTGGTGGAGGTCTGTATGTGTGGTGGTGGAGGCCTGTATGTGTGGTGGTGGAGGCCTGTATGTGTGGTAGTGGTGGTCTGTATGTGTGGTAGTGGAGGTCTGTATGTGTGGTAGTGGAGGTCTGTATGTGTGGCAGTGGAGGTCTATATGTGTGGTAGTGGAGGTCTGTATGTGTGGTGGTAGTGGTCTGTATGTGTGGTGGTGGAGGTCTGTATGTGTGGTTATGGTGGTCTTTATGTGTGGTGGTAGTGGTCTGTATGTGTGGTGGTGGTCTGTATGTGTGGTGGTGGGTCTGTATGTGTGGTGGTGGTGGGTCTGTATATGTGGTGGTGGTGGTGGTCTGTATGTGTGGTGGTGGTGGTGGTCTGTATGTGTGGTGGTGGAGGCCTGTATGTGAGGTGGTGGAGGTCTGTATGTGAGGTGGTGGAGGTCTGTATGTGTGGTGGTGGAGGTCTGTATGTGTGTGGTGGTGGAGGTCTGTATGTGTGGTGGTGGATTCCTATATGTGTGGTAGTGGTGGTCTGTATGTGTGGTGGTGGTGGGTCTGTATGTGTGGTGGTGGAGGTCTTTATGTGTGGTGGTGGTCTGTATGTGTGGTGGTCTGTATGTGTGGTGGTCTGTATGTGTGGTGGTGGAGGTCTGTATGTGTGGTGGTGGAGGTCTGTATGTGTGGTAGTGGTGGTCTGTATGTGTGGTGGTGGAGGTCTGTATGTGTGGTGGTGGTGCTCTGTATGTGTGGTAGTGGAGGTCTGTATGTGTGGTGGTGGTGGGTCTGTATGTGTGGTGGTGGAGGTCTGTATGTGTGGTGGTGGTGGGTCTGTATGTGTGGTGGTGGAGGCCTGTATGTGTGGTGGTGGGCCTGTATGTGTGGTAGAGGTGGTCTGTATGTGTGGTAGTGGTGGTCTGTATGTGTGGTGGTGGTGGTCTGTATGTGTGGTGGTGGTGGTCTGTATGTGTGGTGGTGGTGGTCTGTATGTGTGGTAGTGGAGGTCCGTACGTGTGGTGGTGGAGGTCTGTATGTGTGGTGGTGGTCTGTATGTGTGGTGGTCTGTATGTGTGGTGGTCTGTATGTGTGGTGGTGGAGGTCTGTATGTGTGGTGATGGAGGTCTGTATGTGTGGTGGTGGTGGTCTGTATGTGTGGTGGTGGAGGTCTGTATGTGTGGTGGTGGTGGTCTGTATGTGTGGTGGTGGTGGTCTGTATGTGTGGTGGTGGAGGTCTGTATGTGTGGTGGTGGAGGCCTGTATGTGTGGTGGTGGAGGTCTGTATGTGTGGTGGTGGAGGCCTGTATGTGTGGTGGTGGAGGTCTGTATGTGTGGTGGTGGAGGCCTGTATGTGTGGTGGTGGAGGCCTGTATGTGTGGTAGTGGAGGTCTGTATGTGTGGTGGTGGTGGTCTGTATGTGTGGTGGTGGTGGTCTGTATATGTGGTGGTGGTGGTCTGTATGTGTGGTGGTGGAGGTCTGAATGTGTGGTGGTGGAGGCCTGTATGTGTGGAGGTGAAGGCCTGTATGTGTGGTGGTGGAGGTCTGTATATGTGGTGGTGGTGGTCTGTATGTGTGGTGGTGGAGGTCTGTATGTGTGGTGGTGGAGGTCTGTATGTGTGGTGGTGGAGGTCTGTATTTGTGGTGGTGGAGGCCTGTATGTGTGGTGGTGGAGGCCTGTATGTGTGGTGGTGGAGGCCTGTATGTGTGGTAGTGGTGGTCTGTATGTGTGGTAGTGGAGGTCTGTATGTGTGGTAGTGGAGGTCTGTATGTGTGGTAGTGGAGGTCTGTATGTGTGGTAGTGGTGGGCCTGTATGTGTGGTGGTGGTGGGTCTGTATGTGTGGTGGTGGTGGGCCTGTATGTGTGGTGGTGGTGGGCCTGTATGTGTGGTGGTGGTGGGTCTGTATGTGTGGTGGTGGTGGGTCTGTATGTGTGGTGGTGGTGGGCCTGTATGTGTGGTGGTGGTGGGTCTGTATGTGTGGTGGTGGTGGGCCTGTATGTGTGGTGGGGGTGGGCCTGTATGTGTGGTGGTGGTGGGTCTGTATGTGTGGTGGTGGGGGGCCTGTTTGTGTGGTGGTGGTGGGCCTGTATGTGTGGTGGTGGGCCTGTATGTGTGGTGGTGGGTCTGTATGTGTGGTGGTGGAGGTCTGTATGTGTGGTGGTGGAGGGTCTGTATGTGTGGTGGTGGAGGCCTGTATGTGTGGTGGTGGTGGGTCTGTATGTGTGGTGGTGGACTGTATGTGTGGTGGTGGTGGGCCTGAATGTGTGGTGGTGGTGGGTCTGTACGTGTGGTGGTGGTGGGCCTGTATGTGTGGTGGTGGGCCTGTATGTGTGGTGGTGGGTCTGTATGTGTTGTGGTGGAGGTCTGTATGTGTGGTAGTGGTCAGTATGTGTGGTGGTAGTGGGCCTGTATGTGTGGTTGTGGTGGGTCTGTATGTGTGGTGGTGGTGGGCCTGTATGTGTGGTGGTGGGCCTGTATGTGTGGTGGTGGGTCTGTATGTGTGGTGGTGGAGGTCTGTATGTGTGGTGGTGGAGGGTCTGTATGTGTGGTGGTGGAGGCCTGTATGTGTGGTGATGGTGGGTCTGTATGTGTGGTGTTGGTGGGTCTGTATGCGTGGTGGTGGAGGTCTGTATGTGTGGTGGTGGTCTGTATGTGTGGTGGTAGTGGGCCTGTATGTGTGGTGGTGGTGGGTCTGTATGTGTGGTGGTGGTGGGCCTGTATGTGTGGTGGTGGTCTGTATGTGTGGTGGTCTGTATGTGTGGTGGTCTGTATGTGTGGTGGTCTGTATGTGTGGTGGTGGAGGTCTGTATGTGTGGTGGTGGTGGTCTGTATGTGTGGTGGTGGAGGTCTGTATGTGTGGTGATGGTGGTCTGTATGTGTGGTGGTGGTGGTCTGTATGTGTGGTGGTGGAGGTCTGTATGTGTGGTGGTGGAGGCCTGTATATGTGGTGGTGGAGGTCTGTATGTGTGGTGGTGGAGGCCTGTATGTGTGGTGGTGGAGGCCTGTATGTGTGGTGGTGGAGGTCTGTATGTGTGGTGGTGGAGGCCTGTATGTGTGGAGGTGGAGGCCTGTATGTGCGGTGGTGGAGGTCTGTATGTGTGGTGGTGGTGGTCTGTATGTTTGGTGGTGAAGGTCTGTATGAGTGGTGGTGAAGGTCTGTATGTGTGGTGGTGGAGGTCTGTATGTGTGGTGGTGGAGGCCTGTATGTGTGGTGGTGGAGGCCTGTATGTGTGGAAGTGGTGGTCTGTATGTGTGGTAGTAGAGGTCTGTATGTGTGGTAGTGGAGGTCTGTATGTGTGGTAGTGGAGGTCTGTATGTGTGGTAGTGGAGGTCTATATGTGTGGTAGTGGAGGTCTGTATGTGTGGTGGTAGTGGTCTGTATGTGTGGTGGTGGAGGTCTGTATGTGTGGTGGTGGTGGTCTGTATGTGTGGTGGTAGTGGTCTGTATGTGTGGTGGTGGTCTGTATGTGTGGTGGTGGGTCTGTATGTGTGGTGGTGGTGGGTCTGTATATGTGGTGGTGGTGGTCTGTATGTGTGGTGGTGGTGGTGGTCTGTATGTGTGGTGGTGGAGGCCTGTATGTGAGGTGGTGGAGGTCTGTATGTGAGGTGGTGGAGGTCTGTATGTGTGGTGGTGGAGGTCTGTATGTGTGTGGTGGTGGAGGTCTGTATGTGTGGTGGTGGATTCCTATATGTGTGGTAGTGGTGGTCTGTATGTGTGGTGGTGGTGGGTCTGTATGTGTGGTGGTGGAGGTCTTTATGTGTGGTGGTGGTCTGTATGTGTGGTGGTCTGTATGTGTGGTGGTCTGTATGTGTGGTGGTGGAGGTCTGTATGTGTGGTAGTGGTGGTCTGTATGTGTGGTGGTGGAGGTCTGTATGTGTGGTGGTGGTGCTCTGTATGTGTGGTAGTGGAGGTCTGTATGTGTGGTGGTGGTGGGTCTGTATGTGTGGTGGTGGAGGTCTGTATGTGTGGTGGTGGTGGGTCTGTATGTGTGGTGGTGGAGGCCTGTATGTGTGGTGGTGGGCCTGTATGTGTGGTAGAGGTGGTCTGTATGTGTGGTAGTGGTGGTCTGTATGTGTGGTGGTGGTGGTCTGTATGTGTGGTGGTGGTGGTCTGTATGTGTGGTGGTGGTGGTCTGTATGTGTGGTAGTGGAGGTCCGTACGTGTGGTGGTGGAGGTCTGTATGTGTGGTGGTGGTCTGTATGTGTGGTGGTCTGTATGTGTGGTGGTCTGTATGTGTGGTGGTGGAGGTCTGTATGTGTGGTGGTGGAGGTCTGTATGTGTGGTGGTGGTGGTCTGTATGTGTGGTGGTGGAGGTCTGTATGTGTGGTGGTGGTGGTCTGTATGTGTGGTGGTGGTGGTCTGTATGTGTGGTGGTGGAGGTCTGTATGTGTGGTGGTGGAGGCCTGTATGTGTGGTGGTGGAGGTCTGTATGTGTGGTGGTGGAGGCCTGTATGTGTGGTGGTGGAGGTCTGTATGTGTGGTGGTGGAGGCCTGTATGTGTGGTGGTGGAGGCCTGTATGTGTGGTAGTGGAGGTCTGTATGTGTGGTGGTGGTGGTCTGTATGTGTGGTGGTGGTGGTCTGTATATGTGGTGGTGGTGGTGGTCTGTATGTGTGGTGGTGGAGGTCTGTATGTGTGGTGGTGGAGGCCTGTATGTGTGGAGGTGAAGGCCTGTATGTGTGGTGGTGGAGGTCTGTATGTGTGGTGGTGGTGGTCTGTATGTGTGGTGGTGGAGGTCTGTATGTGTGGTGGTGGAGGTCTGTATGTGTGGTGGTGGAGGTCTGTATGTGTGGTGGTGGAGGCCTGTATGTGTGGTGGTGGAGGCCTGTATGTGTGGTAGTGGTGGTCTGTATGTGTGGTAGTGGAGGTCTGTATGTGTGGTAGTGGAGGTCTGTATGTGTGGTAGTGGAGGTCTGTATGTGTGGTAGTGGTGGGCCTGTATGTGTGGTGGTGGTGGGTCTGTATGTGTGGTGGTGGTGGGCCTGTATGTGTGGTGGTGGTGGGCCTGTATGTGTAGTGGTGGTGGGTCTGTATGTGTGGTGGTGGTGGGTCTGTATGTGTGGTGGTGGTGGGCCTGTATGTGTGGTGGTGGTGGGTCTGTATGTGTGGTGGTGGTGGGCCTGTATGTGTGGTGGGGGTGGGCCTGTATGTGTGGTGGTGGTGGGTCTGTATGTGTGGTGGTGGTGGGCCTGTTTGTGTGGTGGTGGTGGGCCTGTATGTGTGGTGGTGGGCCTGTATGTGTGGTGGTGGGTCTATATGTGTGGTGGTGGAGGTCTGTATGTGTGGTGGTGGAGGGTCTGTATGTGTGGTGGTGGAGGCCTGTATGTGTGGTGGTGGTGGGTCTGTATGTGTGGTGGTGGACTGTATGTGTGGTGGTGGTGGGCCTGAATGTGTGGTGGTGGTGGGTCTGTACGTGTGGTGGTGGTGGGCCTGTATGTGTGGTGGTGGGCCTGTATGTGTGGTGGTGGGTCTGTATGTGTTGTGGTGGAGGTCTGTATGTGTGGTAGTGGTCAGTATGTGTGGTGGTGGTGGGCCTGTATGTGTGGTTGTGGTGGGTCTGTATGTGTGGTGGTGGTGGGCCTGTATGTGTGGTGGTGGGCCTGTATGTGTGGTGGTGGGTCTGTATGTGTGGTGGTGGAGGTCTGTATGTGTGGTGGTGGAGGGTCTGTATGTGTGGTGGTGGAGGCCTGTATGTGTGGTGATGGTGGGTCTGTATGTGTGGTGTTGGTGGGTCTGTATGCGTGGTGGTGGAGGTCTGTATGTGTGGTGGTGGTCTGTATGTGTGGTGGTAGTGGGCCTGTATGTGTGGTGGTGGTGGGTCTGCATGTGTGGTGGTGGATTCCTATATGTGTGGTAGTGGTGGTCTGTATGTGTGGTGGTGGTGGGTCTGTATGTGTGGTGGTGGAGGTCTTTATGTGTGGTGGTGGTCTGTATGTGTGGTGGTCTGTATGTGTGGTGGTCTGTATGTGTGGTGGTGGAGGTCTGTATGTGTGGTAGTGGTGGTCTGTATGTGTGGTGGTGGAGGTCTGTATGTGTGGTGGTGGTGCTCTGTATGTGTGGTAGTGGAGGTCTGTATGTGTGGTGGTGGTGGGTCTGTATGTGTGGTGGTGGAGGTCTGTATGTGTGGTGGTGGTGGGTCTGTATGTGTGGTGGTGGAGGCCTGTATGTGTGGTGGTGGGCCTGTATGTGTGGTAGAGGTGGTCTGTATGTGTGGTAGTGGTGGTCTGTATGTGTGGTGGTGGTGGTCTGTATGTGTGGTGGTGGTGGTCTGTATGTGTGGTGGTGGTGGTCTGTATGTGTGGTAGTGGAGGTCCGTACGTGTGGTGGTGGAGGTCTGTATGTGTGGTGGTGGTCTGTATGTGTGGTGGTCTGTATGTGTGGTGGTCTGTATGTGTGGTGGTGGAGGTCTGTATGTGTGGTGGTGGAGGTCTGTATGTGTGGTGGTGGTGGTCTGTATGTGTGGTGGTGGAGGTCTGTATGTGTGGTGGTGGTGGTCTGTATGTGTGGTGGTGGTGGTCTGTATGTGTGGTGGTGGAGGTCTGTATGTGTGGTGGTGGAGGCCTGTATGTGTGGTGGTGGAGGTCTGTATGTGTGGTGGTGGAGGCCTGTATGTGTGGTGGTGGAGGTCTGTATGTGTGGTGGTGGAGGCCTGTATGTGTGGTGGTGGAGGCCTGTATGTGTGGTAGTGGAGGTCTGTATGTGTGGTGGTGGTGGTCTGTATGTGTGGTGGTGGTGGTCTGTATATGTGGTGGTGGTGGTGGTCTGTATGTGTGGTGGTGGAGGTCTGTATGTGTGGTGGTGGAGGCCTGTATGTGTGGAGGTGAAGGCCTGTATGTGTGGTGGTGGAGGTCTGTATGTGTGGTGGTGGTGGTCTGTATGTGTGGTGGTGGAGGTCTGTATGTGTGGTGGTGGAGGTCTGTATGTGTGGTGGTGGAGGTCTGTATGTGTGGTGGTGGAGGCCTGTATGTGTGGTGGTGGAGGCCTGTATGTGTGGTAGTGGTGGTCTGTATGTGTGGTAGTGGAGGTCTGTATGTGTGGTAGTGGAGGTCTGTATGTGTGGTAGTGGAGGTCTGTATGTGTGGTAGTGGTGGGCCTGTATGTGTGGTGGTGGTGGGTCTGTATGTGTGGTGGTGGTGGGCCTGTATGTGTGGTGGTGGTGGGCCTGTATGTGTGGTGGTGGTGGGTCTGTATGTGTGGTGGTGGTGGGTCTGTATGTGTGGTGGTGGTGGGCCTGTATGTGTGGTGGTGGTGGGTCTGTATGTGTGGTGGTGGTGGGCCTGTATGTGTGGTGGGGGTGGGCCTGTATGTGTGGTGGTGGTGGGTCTGTATGTGTGGTGGTGGTGGGCCTGTTTGTGTGGTGGTGGTGGGTCTGTACGTGTGGTGGTGGTGGGCCTGAATGTGTGGTGGTGGTGGGTCTGTACGTGTGGTGGTGGTGGGCCTGTATGTGTGGTGGTGGGCCTGTATGTGTGGTGGTGGGTCTGTATGTGTTGCGGTGGAGGTCTGTATGTGTGGTAGTGGTCAGTATGTGTGGTGGTGGTGGGCCTGTATGTGTGGTTGTGGTGGGTCTGTATGTGTGGTGGTGGTGGGCCTGTATGTGTGGTGGTGGGCCTGTATGTGTGGTGGTGGGTCTGTATGTGTGGTGGTGGAGGTCTGTATGTGTGGTGGTGGAGGGTCTGTATGTGTGGTGGTGGAGGCCTGTATGTGTGGTGATGGTGGGTCTGTATGTGTGGTGTTGGTGGGTCTGTATGCGTGGTGGTGGAGGTCTGTATGTGTGGTGGTGGTCTGTATGTGTGGTGGTAGTGGGCCTGTGTGTGTGGTGGTGGTGGGTCTGCATGTGTGGTGGTGGTGGGCCTGTATGTGTGGTGGTGGGCCTGTATGTGTGGTGGTGGGTCTGTATGTGTGGTGGTGGAGGTCTGTATGTGTGGTGGTGGAGGGTCTGTATGTGTGGTGGTGGAGGCCTGTATGTGTGGTGGTGGTGGGTCTGTATGTGTGGTGGTGGTGGGTCTGTATGTGTGGTGGTGATGGGTCTGTATGTGTGGTGGTGATGGGTCTGTATGTGTGGTGGTGGAGGTCTGTATGTGTGGTGGTGGGTCTGTATGTGTGGTGGTGGTGGTCTGTATGTGTGGTGGTGGTGGTCTGTATGTGTGGTGGTGGAGGTCTGTATGTGTGGTAGTGGAGGTCTGTATGTGTGGTATTGGAGGTCTGTATGTGTGGTGGTGGTGGGCCTGTATGTGTGGTGGTGGGCCTGTATGTGTGGTGGTGGGTCTGTATGTGTGGTGGTGGTGGTCTGTATGTGTGGTGGTTGAGGTCTGTATGTGTGGTGGTGGAGGTCTGTATGTGTGGTGGTGGTGGTGGTCTGTATGTGTGGTGGTGGAGGCCTGTATGTGAGGTGGTGGAGGTCTGTATGTGAGGTGGTGGAGGTCTGTATGTGTGGTGGTGGATGTCTGTATGTGTGTGGTGGTGGAGGTCTGTATGTGTGGTGGTGGATTCCTATATGTGTGGTAGTGGTGGTCTGTATGTGTGGTGGTGGTGGGTCTGTATGTGTGGTGGTGGAGGTCTTTATGTGTGGTGGTGGTCTGTATGTGTGGTGGTCTGAATGTGTGGTGGTCTGTATGTGTGGTGGTGGAGGTCTGTATGTGTGGTGGTGGAGGTCTGTATGTGTGGTAGTGGTGGTCTGTATGTGTGGTAGTGGAGGTCTGTATGTGTGGTGGTGGTGCTCTGTATGTGTGGTAGTGGAGGTCTGTATGTGTGGTGGTGGTGGGTCTGTATGTGTGGTGGTGGAGGTCTGTATGTGTGGTGGTGGTGGGTCTGTATGTGTGGTGGTGGAGGCCTGTATGTGTGGTGGTGGGCCTGTATGTGTGGTAGAGGTGGTCTGTATGTGTGGTAGTGGTGGTCTGTATGTGTGGTGGTGGTGGTCTGTATGTGTGGTGGTGGTGGTCTGTATGTGTGGTAGTGGTGGTCTGTATGTGTGGTAGTGGAGGTCCGTACGTGTGGTGGTGGAGGTCTGTATGTGTGGTGGTGGTCTGTATGTGTGGTGGTCTGTATGTGTGGTGGTCTGTATGTGTGGTGGTGGAGGTCTGTATGTGTGGTGGTGGAGGTCTGTATGTGTGGTGGTGGTGGTCTGTATGTGTGGTGGTGGAGGTCTGTATGTGTGGTGGTGGTGGTCTGTATGTGTGGTGGTGGTGGTCTGTATGTGTGGTGGTGGAGGTCTGTATGTGTGGTTGTGGAGGCCTGTATGTTTGGTGGTGGAGGTCTGTATGTGTGGTGGTGGAGGCCTGTATGTGTGGTGGTGGAGGCCTGTATGTGTGGTAGTGGAGGTCTGTATGTGTGGTGGTGGTGGTCTGTATGTGTGGTGGTGGTGGTCTGTATATGTGGTGGTGGTGGTCTGTATGTGTGGTGGTGGAGGTCTGTATATGTGGTGGTGGTGGTCTGTATGTGTGGTGGTGGAGGTCTGTATGTGTGGTGGTGGAGGCCTGTATGTGTGGTGGTGGAGGTCTGTATGTGTGGTGGTGGTGGTCTGTATGTGTGGTGGTGGAGGTCTGTATGTGTGGTGGTGGAGGTCTGTATGTGTGGTGGTGGAGGTCTGTATGTGTGGTGGTGGAGGTCTGTATGTGTGGTGGTGGAGGCCTGTATGTGTGGTGGTGGAGGCCTGTATGTGTGGTAGTGGTGGTCTGTATGTGTGGTAGTGGAGGTCTGTATGTGTGGTAGTGGAGGTCTGTATGTGTGGTAGTGGAGGTCTGTATGTGTGGTAGTGGTGGGCCTGTATGTGTGGTGGTGGTGGGTCTGTATGTGTGGTGGTGGTGGGCCTGTATGTGTGGTGGTGGTGGGCCTGTATGTGTGGTGGTGGTGGGTCTGTATGTGTGGTGGTGGTGGGTCTGTATGTGTGGTGGTGGTGGGCCTGTATGTGTGGTGGTGGTGGGTCTGTATGTGTGGTGGTGGTGGGCCTGTATGTGTGGTGGGGGTGGGCCTGTATGTGTGGTGGTGGTGGGCCTGTATGTGTGGTGGTGGTGGGTCTGTATGTGTGGTGGTGGTGGGCCTGTTTGTGTAGTGGTGGTGGGCCTGTATGTGTGGTGGTGGGCCTGTATGTGTGGTGGTGGGTCTATATGTGTGGTGGTGGAGGTCTGTATGTGTGGTGGTGGAGGGTCTGTATGTGTGGTGGTGGAGGCCTGTATGTGTGGTGGTGGTGGGTCTGTATGTGTGGTGGTGGACTGTATGTGTGGTGGTGGTGGGCCTGAATGTGTGGTGGTGGTGGGTCTGTACGTGTGGTGGTGGTGGGCCTGTATGTGTGGTGGTGGGCCTGTATGTGTGGTGGTGGGTCTGTATGTGTTGTGGTGGAGGTCTGTATGTGTGGTAGTGGTCAGTATGTGTGGTGGTGGTGGGCCTGTATGTGTGGTTGTGGTGGGTCTGTATGTGTGGTGGTGGTGGGCCTGTATGTGTGGTGGTGGGCCTGTATGTGTGGTGGTGGGTCTGTATGTGTGGTGGTGGAGGTCTGTATGTGTGGTGGTGGAGGGTCTGTATGTGTGGTGGTGGAGGCCTGTATGTGTGGTGATGGTGGGTCTGTATGTGTGGTGTTGGTGGGTCTGTATGCGTGGTGGTGGAGGTCTGTATGTGTGGTGGTGGTCTGTATGTGTGGTGGTAGTGGGCCTGTATGTGTGGTGGTGGTGGGTCTGCATGTGTGGTGGTGGTGGGCCTGTATGTGTGGTGGTGGGCCTGTATGTGTGTTGGTGGGTCTGTATGTGTGGTGGTGGAAGTCTGTATGTGTGGTGGTGGAGGGTCTGTATGTGTGGTGGTGGAGGCCTGTATGTGTGGTGGTGGTGGGTCTGTATGTGTGGTGGTGGTGGGTCTGTATGTGTGGTGGTGATGGGTCTGTATGTGTGGTGGTGATGGGTCTGTATGTGTGGTGGTGGAGGTCTGTATGTGTGGTGGTGGGTCTGTATGTGTGGTGGTGGTGGTCTGTATGTGTGGTGGTGGTGGTCTGTATGTGTGGTGGTGGAGGTCTGTATGTGTGGTAGTGGAGGTCTGTATGTGTGGTATTGGAGGTCTGTATGTGTGGTGGTGGTGGGCCTGTATGTGTGGTGGTGGGCCTGTATGTGTGGTGGTGGGTCTGTATGTGTGGTGGTGGTGGTCTGTATGTGTGGTGGTGGAGGTCTGTATGTGTGGTGCTGGAGGTCTGTATGTGTGGTGGTGGAGGTCTGTATGTGTGGTGGTGGGTCTGTATGTGTGGTGGTGGAGGCCTGTATGTGTGGTGGTGGTGGTCTGTATGTGTGGTGGAGGTGGGTCTGTATGTGTGGTGGTGGTGGGTCTGTATGTGTGGTGGTGGTGGTCTGTATGTGTGGTGGTGGAGGTCTGTATGTGTGGTGGTGGAGGTCTGTATGTGTGGTGGTGGAGGTCTGTATGTGTGGTGGTGGAGGCCTGTATGTGTGGTGGTGGGCCTGTATGTGTGGTAGTGGTGGTCTGTATGTGTGGTGGTGGAGGTCTGTATGTGTGGTGGTGGAGGCCTGTATGTGTGGTTGTGGGCCTGTATGTGTGGTAGTGGAGGCCTGTATGTGTGGTGATGGAGGCCTGTATGTGTGGTGGTGGAGGCCTGTATGTGTGGTGGTGGTGGTCTGTATGTGTGGTGGTGGTGGGTCTGTATGTGTGGTGGTGATAGTCTGTATGTGTGGTGGTGGAGGTCTGTATGTGTGGTGGTGGAGGCCTGTATGTGTGGTGGTGGTGGTCTGTATGTGTGGTGGTGGAGGCCTGTATGTGTGGTGGTGGTGGTCTGTATGTGTGGTGGTGGTGGGTCTGTATGTGTGGTGGTGGTGGGCCTGTATGTGTGGTGGTGGTGGTCTGTATGTGTGGTGGTGGTGGTCTGATACTGATATAAATAATGGGTTTGTTCACGTTTGCAGTCATTATGTAATTCATGTTTGCTATATCAACAATTCCTGCTCCCAGATAACAAACCCTTAACCTGTTCCCACTATCTCTGGTACAAAATGCTCTATCCAAATACCTCACATGGGAATCTCCCATCACCAAAATTCGCTTAGCTATTTCCTATAATTTGTGAACACTCTGAGGGACCTAGGCTCCTTCGTTGTCTTGCCTTTCGAGTGAACGGCAGTCTCCCTGCAGCACTCCTCTTTCAGCAAAAGTGAATGACTTGGAAGTCTTTGACATCTGTAGTCGGCCTCGCCAGTCTTTTTAAGACCCCCGTCCCATACAATATTCCAAGACAAGGACCCTCTACTGCTGCTCTCCTCCTTTGCTTCCTCGTGACGTTGTTTCGTCTGTCTTAGCTCCTGCATCTGTCGTAATTCCTCCCGCGGGGAATGCAACTCTGTCCGTTTTAGAGCTCCATATAGCTAGCTCGCTAGCACCAGTTCACTCACTACACCTTCCATTTTCAGTATCAAATAAATTGATACCAGTAACAGGGTTGCTGATTTGTAGAACCAATTACCACGTAACATAATAGGAGGATCACTTGAATACTTCAAGCGTAGGTTAGACCTATATATGAATGGGGTTTGGGTGGATATAATTATTTGTTGCCACGTATTGGCCAATAGGACTCTTACAGTTAACAATGAAGTTGTTATATTAACTGTTTCCATTGAAATAACTAGTCTTAGTAGAAACTTTCCTTACGTGAAGGTACAAAACATTGCAAACCTTTCCACTATCAACTGCCTCAATTATGCTGGAATAGAATATCAAATTTGTCAACAGCGAGTGGCCTTATTAAAACCATGTTGTAAATCATTTATTTAACTTGCTTTTCAACATGTAGAAAACACTTTTGCAATTTTAGTTTGAAGTAATCTTCCAACAATAGACGTTAAACTAATTGGCCGTAAGTTCGACGCAGTTGATCTACTCCTTTCTTAATGTGTACCACATAGGCAACCTTCCACGACTCCAGCGCACTGCACAACTCTAATAATTTAATAAAAATGCTGGAGAATGGCTCATAGAGCTCGTCTTTACATGCTTTAAGTACACTGTTAAAGACTTCGTCTGCCCTTGGGGAACCTGTTTGGCTTTAACTTATCGATTTGCTTAAAAACTTTAGTTCTTACAAAGGAGAACCATTGTAAGCACTAAACTAGTCAATCACCAATGAAGACTGGTCTGGTTGAAGGGCATAATGTTAAGCTCTTCATTAGTAAATAAAGACTAAATACTTCTTGAAAATTAGCATTATTTGTAAATAGTTGTCTGACCAATCTGTTTTAGTGGCTGTTTTGTCCCCTATTTGATATATTAGAAAAGCAAACTTTTAGGGGTTGCTATCCCTACTGTACGAACTTCATTTCCTGAAAGAAATCCCCAAGTAAATAACAGTTCGGTTGTATAAACCTCGTCTAGGTCACACATGCAACTGGGAGACTACTGGGAATGCATCTTCTGCCAAACAATCACAGAAAATCCCCCTGCTTTACTGCGACGCAGCCAAGGACCTTAAGAGCTTTAAAAGTCCATGAAACTAAAAGTAACCCACAAACTAGCGGTGCTGAAGCATCATTACGGTCACTATTCTGGTCAAAAATGATGTCAGCAGCTGTACTCATAAATACTGTCGAGCAATATCTTGCCCCACTATAGCAACCACAAAGTAAGGACTGACAATCCAAATGAGCATTTCGACACAGGGTATACAGCACACCAAGACCAACGACCTCCCAGTGACCAGAAAAACATGATAACCGACTGGCTAATCACTTCAAAACAGCTACCCCCTAAGGACATGCCTGTGTCCACCTCCTTGTGGATAAATGTTCATCAAACAAGCAACGGCAAGGCTTCAGACAGTTCTGCAATCACTGGCTTGTTTGAAGCAAATGTTGGACATGTATGTAATTGGTTTGGTTGAGTATATTTAGGGGCGCATGTCTGGAGGTAGTTTTCTTAACGATTATATTCTTAGGAAGGTAAAAAGGTTTTTTGGAAGAAATATACTAATTTTAAATGTCAATTCCTCTCAAATCATGGGATACTCGATAAATCATGTTATACATAATCATTTATATTTACACAAGGAGACTTGAAGAAAATACTTTGTCTATAAATCACAAAGCGAAACATAAGTACCCAAGTTCAGCACAGGTAATTTAATGAATGATGCCTTCAAAATAAATAGTAATATTAACATAGTAATTTGTCGAGTTGTTTTACAGGTAATTTCCGACTTGATTAGGACAGTTGCACAAGTAACACACACTGTCGTGTTCGTCACTGTCGCCCTTGACAAGTTGGCTCAGCCATGATGAAACGCGCACTTTGTGATGGTTTCAAGTGTTTTGCAAGTCAGACCATCTGCCAGAAGACACACTCCCACGGACCGGTCATCTTGACCGACGACATTTCCATACGTCTGGCTAAAATGTGGCCAAGTTCATTACTAAAGTATACCCTTTTGGCGTCTAATATTTGTGGTTTTAGTACTGAGAAACTGCTCTACAGGCGGTCAGTTGTAAAATATGATCAGCACAGACGCGTGTTCTTCATCCATAATAACTGCGTGAAGTATTCCCTGGCAGTGTAACTTTACTAAACAATAATAATCATGCCCACTTGTTCCTTTCACTCTGAACTTTAATAAACGTTAGTTAACGGCCCGTTGTTCACCATTTATCTGTATTGTAACCTTAGCCCAGTGATGTCTTGTAATACTTGGTGTTGGATCACCAAGTGCCACAGGTACAAGAATACACTGCTACCACCAGTTACAAATACTCTTAACCCTGCCACCACCATCTTTATAACCTGACGTAATAAGCTAATTGCTGATAAGCTAATTGACTGTTAAGAAGGAAACGGCCAATTAGTTAGGAATCCCAAGAATCTGAATCCCCAATTACTGAAAGAGAGGGGCGAATTTACACGAAGACGGCTTACTCAATCAAGGGGAAATACTACTATGAGGATGCTTGGTGGAGCCACATGAAATTTACAAAACAAAATATCAGGATCGTGGACTAAGAAATAATATAAGGGAGCTTGTCTAAACAGAGGAAATAAACTAATCACTTTTTATTTAATAAAATAATCAAAGGATGAGATCAGCATACCCCACCTTGACCTTGTTGTTACCTTGAGGTGTTTCCGGGGCTTAGCGTTGCTGTTGCTGGACTGGTCAACCTGGCTGATGGGCGCGGCTACTCGCAGCCGGACGTACGAGTCACAGCCTGGTTAATCAAGTATCCTTTGGAGGTGTATATCGAGTTCTCTGTTGAATACTGTGAGGGGTCGGTCAGTTATGTCCCTTATGTGTAGTGGAAGCATGTTGAACAGTCTCGGGCTTCTGATGTTGATAGTTATCTCTGAGTACCTATTGCACCTCTGCTCTTCAACGGGGATATTCTGCACATTGGCATGCCTTCTGGTCTCGTGTGGTGTTATTTTTGTGTGCTGATTTGGAACCAGCCCCTCTACTATTTTCCACGCTTAAATTATTATGTATTTGTCCCGCCTGGGCTCAAGAAAATACAGAATTAGGCTCTTTAGTCGGTTCCAGTAGTTTAGGTGTTTTACTGAGTGGATTCTAGCAGTAAAGGATCTCTGCACGCTCTCCGGGTCAGCAATCTCTCCAGCTTTGAAAGTGGCTGTCAATGTGCAGCAGTACTCCACTCCAGAGAACACTTGCGTCCTGAAAAGTATCATCGGTATAGCATCTCTGGTGTGAAAGGTTCGTGTTATCCTACCTGTCATTATTCCTGCAGTTGTAACGGCTACTTTATTTTATGTAAATTATTTTTACACCTAAAAGATACCTAAAATGTAATTTTTCCAAACACTATTAATTTATTCCTGTGCCCCAATAATGTGTTTCCTTAGAATCTGAGAATTGAATGGAAAAACAAAGGGAATAATGTAAATAAATTTATCATTCTATAAAAACTACTTCATAAACTATGAAAGATTATATTTGTATAGCTAAAATATGTACAATCGTAGCTCAAACTAGTTTAATATCCCATCACATATTTAAGTTATGTAATTAATAATTACAAAAACGCATTCGAAAAAGCAGTGACGATGTCTTGTGAAATTATATACAAATTAAAACATTTTCTTGTTTGGAAAATGGCCACCTCGACCAGATTTTCGCTTCTTTGCAGGATTGGCACGAGCCCTGGATCGAGCTTCCTTCATCTTCTTTAGCTGCGCTTTCTCTTCCTCTCCTTCAACAATTGGCAATTCTGCATCAATGTCTTTTACCTTTAATTTCCTTTCCAACGTTTGCATAACTTGTTTGTTGAAATCTTCGTCCTTGAAGCGTATGTAGCCCTTGGTTATACCACGGCTAGCCATACTACATACCCCCTAGCTTAATGATTCCTGGCTTGAGGCACTTATTAGAAAAAGGATTTTAATAAAACTTAAATTTTCTGCCTTGTATATCTGATAAATCGAAAGATAAATCGATAAAAAAAAAGAAAGATGGAGAAAAATCGTGTTAGAATTATTAATCTTACTTTTTCGGTCATATTTAATAATATATGTCTACAGGAAAGACTGCTACCAAAATATACTAATATTAAAACGCACGACCCAGCAGCAAAGAATCAAGCCTTCACGATAAAATATCGCCAAGATCTGATTCGTAATCAGATATACAAGGCAGAAAATGAAATCAAAGACAACAAAACGCAACTACTTCATGCTACAAACGAATGGAGAAACAGCAACATCGACGAAAGTCTCCGTACTCGCATCGAGCAACACCTCGACATCCTCACAGACCGACATCACCTCAGCACTGAAACCAGGATAATCAAGAAACTAACAACGTTATATGGAGGACCTTTGGCAATTCCACGACCAAGAGACGGCTTCCTGAACCTTGCAGGAATCAACCTCACTGAGAACCAAGTCACTCTCCTAAATCTGGGTATAAACTGCCACGTTATGTGGCAGTTTATGTGACCAAGTGAGATGGCCCGGAAAGTGGAGTTGGAGATTCTGTTGGACGACATATTCGACCTCGAGACACAAAAGAAGGTCACCACCAAAGACACCTTACAAGCAGAACTTATTGCGGAAGGAGGAAAGAATCGAGGTAACTACAGAAGCACCATACTGTCCCCCGAGCTCAAAGCGGCAGCTAAGAGCCTTCGTGAGAACAAGGAGATAGTTGTCAGGAGAGGTGACAAGTCGCCAATATACGTCATTCTTAAAAAAGACGAATATCTGGCGAAAATGAACCTCATACTCTCTGACCAAACTAAATTCCAAAGGGTAACGAAAGACACTACAGCCGAATTGAAAGCAAAGGTCAACAAATTGATCGAAACTGTGAACGCCAAGAAATCCGGACTCCACCTGCCAAAGATTATTGGGGAATATAAACCTGGATACGCGTATGGAAATGTCAAGACACATAAGCCTGGAAACCCACTTCGGCCAATCATCAGCCAGATACCCACACCCACGTACAGACTGGCGAAACGACTCAACGGCCTGCTGACTCCTTATGTCCCTTGCGCCTTCAGCCTGAAGTCTCCAAAGGAATTTGTTGACTTACTGCGGGGAACACGGGCCACAGGGATAAGAGCCTCGTTGGACGTAGAATCACTGTTTACCAACGTATCTGTGGATGAAACAATCGGGATGATAGCGGACAGTGTATCGTGATCCGGCCTGTACTCCTCTTGACATACCAGAAAACATTCTAAGAAAACTACTCCAAGCTTGTACTATGAGGCACCCTTCTTGAGCCCGGATGGGCACATGTATAACCAAGTAGATGGGGTCGCCATGGGTTCTCCCCTAGGTGTCCTGTTTGCCAACTTCTACATGGGTACCATCAAGCAAAAAGTCTTAGTCGACATGAACTTGAAACCGGCCATATACTGCAGGTATGTTGACGACATTTTTACACAGGTACCTGATGTCAGACATCTGCAGGAGCTGAAGGAGGCATTTGAGCAGAATTCTGTGTTGCGTTTCACTTACGAGATGGAAAAGGATGGGAAGCTGCCCTTTCTAGATGTAACAGTCATGGAAAGGAGCGGAGGTTTCCACACTGCAGTCTACACTAAGGAAACGAACATCGGAATGTGCCTAAATGCCAACAGTGCCTGCCCAGACAGGTACAAGAGGAGTGTTGTTAACGCTTATGTCGACCGTACTCTCAGCCACAGCTCAGGATGGAAGCAAGTCGACGAAGAACTCTGTAGGGTAAGGCAGGTCCTAGTCAACAACGGCTTCTCCAATGGTTTCGTTGAAGACATCATAAGAAGGAAAGTGAAACGCCATGCAACCTCTGAAGAGACAACTAACACAACACCTATACCCCCTATTAGACTATTTTACAGGAACTTCTTTTCCACAGCACATAAAAGGGAGGAAAGGGTCCTGAAAGATATTGTTAATAGAAACGTTATCCCTACAGACAAAAATCAGAAGATACAACTGACGATTTACTATAAAACCAAAAAAACGGCCAGCCTACTCATGAGAAACTCTCCAGACACAAAGCAGAACGCTTTAAAAGAGACCAACGTCGTCTATGCCTACAAATTTTAAGAGAAAATTCTGTTAAAGGGCCAGATTTTCGAAAAGCTGATTTTAATAGCCTAAGAAATTTTTTGGGTCAAATTCATTGGAAAGTCTTGGGTATGGGGTGTGGGCCGGTCTTGGAGCGAGACATGAACCCAGCGATAGGTGACTTAAATGGGAATTTCGATGTGGATTCAATATATAACTTATTTAAGAATATTCTAAACAAAGCACAGGAACGTAGTATACCATACAAATTGAATAGATCGAATACTAATGACCCAAAGTGGATAACAAAGAATTTGAAGAACCTTATAGGTAAAAAGAGAGCTTGGTACAAAAGGATTAAAAATGGGGAGGTCACTTTAGAACAGGAATTCGTACAACTGGTTAGAAATGTTAAAAAAGAGATAAGGAAAGCAAAAAGAAACTATGAAGTTCGCATAGCAAGGCAAGCAAAGACAAATCCTAAAGGGTTTTTTCAGTTATATCGTACTAAGACTAGGGAAAGGATAGGTCCATCAAAAACTGAGACAGGTCAAATAACAGATAGTGATGAAGAGATGAGTAGTATTTTTAATAAATATTTTGTATCTGTATTTACTAAAGAGGAACTTAACAATATGCCTTCAGCCGAACAAGTCTATGTGGGTGGGGACGAGGACAGGTTGACGAGTTTAGCAGTTACCAGGGAGGATGTTCTTAAACAAATAGTAAAACTCAAACCAAACAAATCCCCAGGGCCAGATGAAGTGTTTGCCAGGGTGCTTAACCCCCTAACTGCGTTGCCTCCAAATGTGACACCCCCGCAGTGCGCAGGATATAAATTCTCTGGAAAAAATTCTTTTTTCTTTTTAAAGTGTCAAAAACCCTTCCCTGAGTATGGGTATGTAAAAAAAAATTCGAAATTGTACTTACTTTGGGTGCTATGGGGTCCGGAAGTTGGGGCGTGACGTCATCATTCCCCGTGCGCCCGTGGTGTAAGCTCTCAGAGGCGGTGGGGCGCTCGGGGCGGGGCGCGCGAGTTGCCGCGAATATATTTTTGTTCATTTATTGCGCACATTTCCCAATACATTTTCATTGTTTTTATGTGCCAATCCAATGTATAATGAACACGTACACTATAATATCGCAGTACAACATCCGTACTGTCCGTAGACACTGTGTTACGTGCATCACAAACAACTTCACTTATCCTGCACAATTTCCAATGTATCATGCCAAATAAATTTATATTTACACTTTATATACACACTGTACAGTATCACACACTATATACACACACCATAAACACACTCAGTACTCCGCGAGTGTGTGATATGCTGAGAAACAGCCAACGGGGCAGAGTGGCACCTTGCACTCCACGCACCAGGTGCTGATACATCTTCGTTTCTGTTCTCTGCGGGTAGTGTTCCTGCATACTATACACGCACGTTTACCCTTCTCCCGTGATGCTGTGCCTGGCATATACTCGAGCATATGTACTCCGAAGTTCTCATTACCCCTCAATCTGTCTGGAGCTGCATGTGGCATTATTGCTTGCACTCCGCGCGGTACAACAGAACCCTCCTTGCCATACTTTACTAGCAGCTGTGACACAACACCAGCACTGAATGTACGTATAGACGGTCTCCTGCCAGATTTTACTACGTACATATTGAAGCAGTTGAGCACTGCAACATCCATCAGGTGGAAGAAGAACTTTTTAGTCCACTTCACAGACTTGCGCACGCACTCCACTCCACCAAGCATCATGTCACACTTATCGACGAGGCGCATGTTCACGTTATAGTCTATGACACAGTCTGGCTTATACACGGTGTTGCGTGTCTGAAAGTGGACTTTCCCACTGTCCAACATGGCACCGGTGTGAATCGTACTCAGCATATTCACCTCGCGTCTGTCCTTCCACCGCACTGACAGCGTATTGTCACACTTGCGCAGCTGGCACTCGCCCACGGCTATAGCTATACCGAACACTGGCATTTCCTTCCTATGGCTCTTCACAGTGCCACATACGCCGGTGTTGTGGGCAAGGAGGTATCTGGTCAATAAGGGGCTGGTGTAATAGTTGTCGGTGTACAGTACATGCCCCTTGTTCAGCAACGGTTCCATCAGGGTTTTTACAACACTGCCAGAGAACCCGTGTTCATCTTGAGCCGGTATGTCGACGTCTGTACCAGAATATAATATCATGTCCATGACAATACCAGTCTCACAGTCGCATAGCACAAAAAACTTCAGTCCAAATCGGTGCCGCTTTGATGGAATGTACTGTTTGAATGCCAGTCGCCCCTTGAACAGTACAAGCGACTCGTCAATAACCACATTCTGTCCAGGTACAAAATAATCCCTGAACTTCCCTCTCATGTCACTGAACATCTTCCGTACTTTCCACAGTCTGTCGTGTCTGTCCTCATTTGCATTATTCTCGAAATGCAGGCACCTGAGAATCAAGAGATACCTATCACGCGACATGTACCGGTTGAACACAGGCGATGGAACAAGGCTGTCTTTGCTCCAATATTCCTGGATGACAGCTTTCTCAGAGTGCTTCATCATCATGGTGAGTGCCAGAAACACGTACATTTCGTCGATTGTCGTGTCCTTCCATCGTGTGAGCCGTGAGGCAGGTAAAATGCCTTCGTCTATGAGGCTGTGAGCAAACCTGTTTGTCTCAGTCACAAGATGCGCCATGAATACATTGTCAAAATATGCCTGAAAATATTCCATGTCTGCCATATCATCACCAGTATATGGGAATAATGGTGTAACACCAAAATCGCTATCATCAAATGTTGGTATTTGAGGGGCAAATGTGGTGCAATCCTCCCACACAAGTACACCAGGGGGTTTGGTGTTGGCGCCAACACCACGAGCACCAAAACTACGGCTACGTCGTCCGCTGCTTCTGCTGGAGCTGCGTGAGGGTATGCTAGGCGCTGAGGCAGATTTACGTACTGTAGACCAACCACGAATAAATGATGTTGAGGGGCCACTGTCGTTGTCCACATGCTGTGAGGCACGCTGCCGCCTGCCGCGGCGTGTTGCTGAGGTAGCAAAACCCCGCCTGGTAACACCACCACTGCTCGTACTCGGGTCGTCCACACTACTCGTATCGGAGCCAATGTCACTGAAGCCCGAGAAAGATTCGTCACATGTACTATCACTGAATAAACTACTAGCGTCTGGGGACATACATGATGGTGGTGATGATAACGTGTTGACCCAGGGCGGCGAGGCAGGCCGGGCGAGGCACGAGTACCCCACACACTCGCCACATCTTCCAATTCTGTCTCTTCCTCACTCGTATCAGATCTCTGAGTTAGGTCTTTATCTGGATCATAGTCCAGGTCATCATCCAGAGCACCGTCATCATACAAAATATCGCGTATTTCCTCCTCAGAGAGTCGTTTTCCATGACCGCGGGTCACCGTGGAGCGGGAGCTCGTAGAGGATGCGTCAGACATGGTTGCTGCCGTGAAACTGAGGCTCCCCACGGCCGCAGGGCATGCTGGGATTTTTTTTTAAGATGGCGGACGATCACTGGGGCCCCCCACCCACCCATACCATACCCGCGTCACCGCGCGCCAGTTTTGAATGGAACGTGAAAAATCAAAATACCTGGAGGCGCGTTGCGCAAACCAGACGCGAGCCTGCAGGCGCGTTGCGCAGTTTAAGGGTTAAAGAATGCAAAGAGGAGCTTTGTGACCCACTGTCAACCATATTTAATAAATCAATAGAGTCAGGCAGAGTGCCAGAGTTTTGGAAAGTTGCTAATGTGATATCAGTTTTTAAGAAAGGAGATAGATCACTTGCGTCTAACTATCGACCAATTAGCCTAACGTCTATTGTGGGAAAGTTACTCGAATCTATAATAGCAAATAAAATTCGTCTTCATCTTGAAAAACATAAATTAATAATTGAGTCGCAACATGGTTTTATAAATGGCCGTTCATGTTTAACAAATTTGTTATCTTTTATTCTAGCATAGTTGAGGCAGTTGATAGTGGTAAGGATTGTGATGTTGTGTACCATGACTTTAGCAAAGCTTTTGATACAGTGCCACATGAAAGACTGATTAAAAAGATAGAGTCTCATGGTATTGGGGGTGCTATATTAAGCTGGATTAGGGCATGGCTATACCAAAGGAAACACGGTTAGTATAAATGGAATCAAGTCAGAGTGGGAAAATGTTGTAAGTGGAGTGCCTCAAGGCTCTGTCCTGGGACCTCTGTTGTTTATAATATATATAAATGATTTAGATTCAGGTTTGAGTAGCAACATTTGCAAATTTGCCGACGATACGAAAATCGGTAGGGAAATTAATTCGGAGGAGGACTCACTATCACTTCAAGTTGATCTAGATAGGGTTTTGAAATGGTCAAAGGATTGGCAGATGCAGTTTAATGCTGATAAATGTAAAGTTCTGAGGTTAGGTAATGATGATAGAGTTACAAGATACGAGCTAGATGGTGTTGAGATTGCGAAGTCGGATTGTGAAAGGGATCTGGGAGTTATGATTAGTAAGAATTTAAAACAAAAGGATCAATGCATAAATGTTCGTAATAAGGCAAATCGGACACTTGGATTTATTAATCGCAGCGTTAGTAACAAGACACCTTGTGTGGTTCTCAAGCTATATCTTTCTCTAGTTAGGCCCCATTTAGATTATGCAGTTCAGTTTTGGTCGCCATATTATAGAATGGATATAAATTCACTTGAACGTGTCCAGTGTAGGATGACTAAGTTAATTCCCCAAATTAGAAATCTTTCATATGAAGAAAGATTAACAAAGCTTAAGTTGCATTCACTGGAAAGGCGAAGAGTTAGGGGTGATATGATAGAGGTTTACAAGTGGGTGAATGGACATAACAAAAGGGATATTAATAGGGTATTATAAGTTTCAACACAAGACAGAACACGAAACAATGGGTATAAATTGGATAAGTTTAGATTTAGGAAAGACTTGGGTAAATACTGGTTCAGTAACAGGGTTGTTGATTTGTGGAACCAATTACTGCGTAACGTGCTGGAGGTGGGGTCCCTCGATTGTTTCAAGCGCGGGTTGGACAAGTATATGAGTGGGGTTGGGTGGTTATAAATAGGAGCTGCCTCGTATGGGCCAATAGGCCTTCTGCAGTTGCCTTTGTTCTTATGTGGCACTGTATCAAAAGCTTTGCTAAAGTCAAGGTACACAACATCACAATCCTTACCACTATGAACTGCCTCAACTATGCTGGAATAAAAAGTTAGCAAATTTGTTAAACATGAACGGCCATTTGTAAAACCATGTTGCGACTCATTTATTAATTTATGTTTTTCAAGATGGAGACGAATTATATTTGCAATTAGTGATTCAAGTAACTTTCCCACAATAGACGTTAGGCTAGTTGGCCGATAGTTTGACGCAAGTGATCTATCTCCTTTCTTAAAAATTGGTACCACATTAGCTGCCTTCCATGACTCTGGCACTCTGCCTGACTCTATTGATTTATTAAATATGATAGACAGTGGCTCGGAAAGCTCCTCTTTGCATTCTTTAAGCACCCTGGCTGCGGGATATTTGGGTTTGATTCTGATTAATTAATAATTAAAGTAGTAAATTAAATTACGAAGGACCACCCGCTTTTAAAGTAAAGAGGGAAACTGAGAATTTCAGATCATTAGATAAAATTCTAGAGAAAACCAGTGACTATGGATATGACTAGAAAGTATGATCATAAGAATAATTAATGGGCTGTATTATTAAAAAACCAAACCTCAAACACCTACATTGGGGGGTTATTACTGGAGGTCAGTACGTCCAGGAATCAGTGTGGTTCGTTCACTAATTCAATTAATAATAATCGAATCCTATAAATAATGCTGAATATAATATTATTCATACAAAGAATAACATGAATATGAGCATAGCAATGAATTACAGTAAATCACACATTATGTTGAAACATTCTGAATGTATCAAATTGCTAAAATATAGGAAAAAAGAAATAAGCCTTAGCTTGTAGTAGGTTCCTTTAGATAACTCTGGAAGTCCTCTTAATCTCCAAGTCTGGCACATTGACGAATGGCACGGTTAACATGGAGAAGACAGCATGAGGAATTCGTCTCTCGAGCTGCAAGATAAATAACTACCAGTAGCAATTGATTTAACTACTCAATTCATATTCAAGATTATTAATATCTACAGATAGAATTCTAATCACCTGTTATTAGGTGTTGTCTCGCCGCGTGACGTGCAATCACCCTGCTATTAATAAACTTATAAATGATGCATCAAATAAAAAGTACTTAGCTGTGGGCACTGTGTAAGTATTAAGATTGCCGTAATTACACATCCCAGGCTCCAGTGAACCTATCCTGGATTGATACGTTTCAAGCTGGCTGATCACGTGTCGTCAGGAACCAAGTCTAGGGGTCCCTTATTTAACACCAGCACTAGTTGAAGATACTATCTGCAAGGTCGTTCACGCCTCACAGTGGCGGCTTTCATCTGTGGATGGACACACGTGTCCTATTTGCTGGACAATGGCGTCTTTTGTGAGTACGTTAAGCGCAGGTCTGCCTCTCTTCGGTTCCCCACGTGTACTGAGGGTGGCGTCCCTCTACCCACGCCGAGTCGACGTTCATTACACAAATTATTGGCATGAACATTAATATTTCTCGCATTCGCGCTTGAAACTCTAAAGACTGGACGGGTTTATTATTTAGAGGAACGGAATATTATTATTTAACTATTTAAGAATAGTAAATATATAAGGGAGAGGAATTAATGTCTCCCCATGGCATTCATTGATGACGTTAACACTACCGCGAGGTAGACGGTATAATTCTAACGCTCTATTCGGCTTTTAGTTAGAGAACAATTCGTCTGCAATCAGTTGTCATACAGAATGTTTTAATTATGGAGAATCGTATTTAATTCTCACACAAATTGAATATAATGTGTTTTACTGTAAAGAAATCTGACGCAATACTGGCGTCAGGTGATGTGAGAATTCTAGCCTAATGCACAGATGAATTATTAGTACAGGAGAATTCTACAAATTGTTATTTTTACTTACTACAATATTAATATGGTTAGTAATAAGTAATGAGAATACAACAATGCTGTATTCGATGTTGGAAATATCCAACATAACTCCGGGGGGGGATTCTCAGGGTCGCAGTGTACTGTGTTGTACTGACCTATCCCGAAGTGATATTAAGATTAATACATTAGTATGTTAGTATGTTAGTACACACATAACGAACATCCCGAATTTATCAACTACTTACAAAAATTTGAGTCTTGCTATTTACATGTCAACTGAAACATGTTGTTTGTAGCCTACACAATATTTATAAAATTTAACTCTCCCAATTTAAACTAACAGAATCTACAGTGATGCGATATCTTGGGTCATAGTGACGTGTAAGGTTTCGTTACGTGATATCACATCGTAGCATCATCACAGTTTTCTCAGTGGGATGTGAAAGAAATTACTCTTCTTCAGAGTTGTAATAGGCTTGCAATTTCCCTTAGTGGAAACATGCATGAAATATTGAAACATTAAATGATTAAGTTATCGGTAATCAGGAACGCTCTAAAGCTCACAATAAACTCAACAACTAGGGTCGCTGTGACATGTAAAGGTGTATTACGTAGCTGCTGAATCGTAGGTAAACTCAGAATAAGTTCCTAAGAACTGATAACACTATTGTATGATTATACAGTAAAGTGTCATTAGTCATTTAAGGTCAAGGAGACTATGACACTACAGTAAGGTCACTGTCTATGGTCACTGTGACTTGTAACTATTGAGTTACTAGACAATAACATCACGCAGCATCACGATCACCCCAAATTCAAATGAGGAAAATGAATTTAATGTGCACTGCCGTGCAGTAGTCATGCTGACTGATGGTACAACTAATTTGCTAACTAGCTAAATAATAGAAAGTAGAGAACTGAAAAGTTTATTCATTAAAATCAAGGAAAATTCTGAGTCGACAGTGAGATTAGTAGCCTAGTCATTCTGACTTATGAGCTAATTAAATGGAAGCTCATAGGCTTGACACTGTAAACTATTTAATACGAAATCACCTTTACATGAATTTGGATTTATTAAATCAGTCTCTATAAGTATAGTCAACTGTAATTAATGGTGAGTACAGATTAGGCTAGTACTCAGTTGACACTCCAAAAGTCCCTAAACCTACCTAAATAAATGGTTTGAATTTCTAACCTACCTAAGTAAGGGACTAAGCTAATTGTGAGCAAAAATGTACTCGAATTAACATTGTGAGCAGTATTGAGCTCATTAACAGGTCGAGTTATATTAAACTCGTGAACATGGTGAGCTACAGTGAGCTCGTCGGCAGTGCTGACAGGTTGAGTTGCAGTGAACTCGTCAACAGTGTTGACAGGGTGAGCTGCATTGAGCTCGTTAGCTAGTGCTAACAGGGTGAGTTGCAGTGAACTCGTCAACCGTGTTGACAGGGTGAGCTGCATTGAGCTCGTTAGCTAGTGCTAACAGGGTGAGTTGCAGTGAACTCGTCAACAGTGCTGACAAGGTGAGCTCGTTAGCTAGTGCTAACAGGGTGAGTTACAGTGAACTCGTCAACAGTGTTGACAGGGTGAGCTACAGTGAGCTCGTTAGCTAGTGCTAACAGGGTGAGTTGCAGTGAACTCGTCAACAGTGTTGACAGGGTGAGCTACAGTGAGCTCGTTAGCTAGTGCTAACAGGGTGAGTTACAAGTGAACTCGTCAACAGTGTTGACAGGGTGAGCTGCATTGAGCTCGTCAGCAGTGCTGACAGGGTGAGCTCGTTAGCTAGTGCTAACAGGGTGAGTTACAGTGAACTCGTCAACAGTGTTGACAGGGTGAGCTACAGTGAGCTCGTTAGCTAGTGCTAACAGGGTGAGTTACAGTGAACTCGTCAACAGTGTTGACAGGGTGAGCTGCATTGAGCTCGTCAGCAGTGCTGACAGGGTGAGCTACATTGAGCTCGTTAGCTAGTGCTAACAGGGTGAGTTACAGTGAACTCGTCAACAGTGTTGACAGGGTGAGCTACAGTGAGCTCGAATTAACGAGGTGGAGTTTTGTCATTCAGTTATCATGGCGAGCAATATTAAGCTCGTGCGCATGGTGAACGAGCACTCATATTATTATGTTAATTCTAAGGTGAGCTATGTTAAGCTCATGAAGCATGTTAATTAACAATGCTAATGTTTAACGGTGATGCATTAAACAGATTAGTTCTCTGGAAATTCACTTACATGTTAGTAAGTTTGCAAGTTTGTTCGTGCTGCGCTCCTACACTAAATAAGCAGAAACGAAAGAAAAACAACTCAAACAATTAATGCAAGTATTTATCACTAATTCTTAGTGCAGAAAACATGGTATTAAGGTTTTCTTGGCAAACCTTTAAGCGCAAGTATAGTGGACCAGTGGTCCTAGTGAATGTTATCACTAAATTCAGAAAATGCCAGTGGCATTGAGTGCTAGATTCTCTAGCCTAACATTATTAATTCCTAGGGAGTACTAGATTCTCTAGCCTAACATTACAATTTAACTAGGAAGACTGAGTGTGGTCAATTACTACTTGTCGAGAATAATTCTAGGTCTGCAGTGAATTCAATGGCTTGGTCGCTGTGACTTGTACTTGTTTGAGTACGGACCATTGGTTTTCACTGAGAGCTATGAAACATCTCGGCGAGTATCAATTGTACTACATACAATCTGAGTTTATTATTCAGCTGTATTTCTCCCTTTAGCTTGCTGCTGGAGAATTGATTTACTGCTGACTAATTTATTATTATTGGCAGGGTTAGGCTTGTTCACATTCAGAACTTTACCAGTAAGTAAGTAGCCTCCTGCAGATTGGAGCATATTCATTCCCAATCGTTTAACATGTCCAGTTATGAACTGGTAATAGTAGTCGGCTCCTACTAGTACATCTATATTGTTAAGGTGGTCAGACATTAATTTGTTGTCAGCCAAATTAATTTCACGTTCCTGCAGGAAGTGGGCTGTGTAACCCAGACCCTTAATGTTTAAGTCTAAAGGTATTTGATCTACAACAATGGCTTGGACAGCCTTGGCATGACTACCTAATCGTACAAGCGGTTGAACTACTGTGTATTCATGGGTTCCTCGATTTATCATGAACCCTGACAAGTTTAATTTTACCTGTCCTATTGGTTGTAAATTAAGTGCCGCTGCTGCTCTTTGAGTAATGAAAGTTCTCTGGGAACCTTGGTCAAATAGTCCACGTATGGTGATCTTGGTTCCTCTGTTCTTCACTTGAAGTTGGGCAGTAGGCAAAGCAGCATCCACTTGAGATGCTTGTGAAGTTACGCTGTACACATCTCGCACCTTGCAGCACTGTACTGGTGTAGATTCTCTACGTCCTATTCTAGGATTGACATAATTAGTCCTAACTAATTTGCACAGTGCAGCATGATGTTTGCCCCTTCTACACCTATTGCAGGTGTTCAGTGGGGTGTCACAGCTGTTAACATTATGTGGTTTGAGACACCTAGTACATTTGTGTAACTGTTTGAGTCGTCTGACTCTTGTGTCTCTATTAGGATAATTAGTACATTTGTACAGAGAATGTTTTTGATGGCAAAACAAGCACATTCCCCATCCTACAGATCGTTTAGGTGTTACCGGTTTAGGTAAAACAGTATTAGCAGGTGGTGATGGTTTTGCTGTTTGCATTTGTTTGTTATTCATTCTCTTGTGAGTACTTGGTGTACTCTGGGGAACCATTAACAGGCTCTTGGGAGTGCTCTTTGGACTATTAGGTCTCTTAGGAGCACCTGTGGAGTCATTGGGGGTGCTCTTTGGACTATTAGGTCTCTTAGGAGCACCTGTGAAGTTATTAGCAGTGCTCTTTGGACCATTAGGTCTCTTAGGAGCACCTGTGGGACTCTTAGGCCTCACTGCTGAATCAGTATTTGACTGATTGTTGTCACATTGAGTATTAGCACCTTGGTTACCTAGTGACAGTGTCACTTTAGGAGTTTCAGGCAAGGAAACTGATGTAGGTACAGCTTTGGTGCATTCAGATTCAGCATTAATTGCTTGGTCTGCTGTATGATTGCTCATATTACGCAAACCTGTAAATATATCCTGCATTGACAGGGTATTACCATTCTGGTATACATATAGTTTATTAAGTGTGTCACCAGACAATTTTCTTTGGATGATAATTTTAGTCATCCACTCAGTAGTTGGGTGATCCACCTCTTTACTGAAAGAATTTATCAGTGACTCAAGCTGAAAACTAAAGTCTTGTAAAGAGTCATCTGATTGTTCTGGTGAAGATAAATTTAATAATTGGTGCACAAGGTTTATAATAGTCATCTCATTGTTAGCACTTACTTTAGAAGGCTGTTGGGAGCAATTGTGACCATTACTTGTGTTGCTTAAGGCTTCTTGTTTAGCCTCAGCTTTGATTACAGCTTCGGCTGCTGCTGCAGCATTAGCTTTATCATTTTCTGGTTCAGATTCACTGATCATTGCAGCTTCACTCGTTTCATCTGCAGCTTCACTTGTTTCTCTGGGTTCTGGTGATAAGCTAGTTAATTCAGTAGCATTATGTATTGCACTTATAGAATCCAAGGAACATTGAGAAGTGTGGTCTGAAATTTGATCAGACTCTGTAAACAAATCATCACATGAAGCTGTATTAGATGAGAGGTTAGAAAATGAAGGTTGATCTTCAGTTGTTGATCCTGTATAGTGATCAGTATTGATTAGAGGATTCTCCTCGTCTTGATTTAGCTCAAGTATTTCATCTGAGCTGAGTGTTAACTTGGATACAGGTCTATTAATGATCTGATCCACCCACTCGGGAATATCTTGCTTCGCAAGCACCTCCTTATATCGGTCTAAACTGGTTTGAACAGAATGTTCATAGTTATCGAGATCAGATTCTGTTAGACTTAAGTGGTCTGAGACAGTATGACCGGCCTGGAGTAAATTCCTGTGGGTCTCGATTACAGTCTTGATATAGTCATATTTTTGGCTGGCGATCCTTATGGAACTTGCTAGTCTATAGACGTCACCTGGGTCAGTTTCGACACAGAAATGACATTTCATAAGCAGTTTTCCTAAAGGACCTTGAAGAGCTCTCAAGAATCTTGCGTTCCTTTCTAAAGGATCCATTCTTGTGGTAAATTGAGCCTGATAGGGCTTATGTAGCTAGTGGTATAGCTATAGTCTGCTCCTTGATGCAGAGCAGGTATAATTATTGACAGCCTGATAGGGCTTATGTAGCTAGTGGTATAGCTATAGTGTCTGCTCCTTGATGCAGAGCAGGTATAATTATTGATAGCCTAATATTTCTTGAGGCTGGTTGTAATTTACCTCATTTAGAGGTTAGCTACCTACCTAATAATAAGCAACTAAGATTTGAGTGGTACCTTGGTCTCACTACAGGTGTTCCTCAGCTTAGCTCTTCTAAATCAGCCTCGGATGGGTAGTGGACTTACAGTAACACTCAAAGACATACATAGAAATATGCAATAAAATAATTACACAATAAATGGTTAATCCCACCCTTGATAGGGTCAGCACAAAAGAATAATATATGTGTCACTAACTAGCTCAAGCCTAGTCGTGCGAATTTCTACTTGAGAAACTACAACTATATTTAGTCTGTGCTTGTGCCAAATTCAACACAATCACAGCCTAAATTGCTAACTAATAAGGTTGGCAAAGATTATATTATGGTGCAGTAATGTGCAAATAATTGTGCTGTGTTTTTGGGTTTTTTGTATTTTATATAGTATACACTTGTGTAATTATGTGTATAAGAAATTAAATGAACACAAAAGAATTAATTGTGTTTGGCAAGTATTCTACTGCCGTAAATATTATCTAACTCCTGAATGTACTCCTAATTGTGGAATAAAATATTATCAGGGTTAGTAATGATTAACTAGTATGAGATCAGTAATTTATATTAGTATACTGGATCCCTAAATGTTAATGATCCACTGACTTGAGTGAATCAGTAATTATAACATGGATTCAGGCTATAATGGGCGGTCTGCTGACAGCCATATATTGAAACATTGGTATAGCCTAAATGGTTAACACTTAATTGGTGTTAGTGGTTAATATAAGGTTATGAGCTGTTGCTCTTGGTGACCTAAGGGTTCTACCTCAGTATGAAGTGTAGGTCTAAATGTTGTGGGTAATTGGCTATGACCCAATAAAGCTACTTTATACATGAGGTAAAGGTAGCAATATGTTAGTGTGATCTAGGCTAACTAATGTGTTACAATGTTAGTTGACACAATTAATTAAATAGTTAGTCTAGCTACTATCACACAAGGATTAGTTATTAATGGTTAATATTTTAATTATAAATTTAATGCCTATCCGGTTCGAAAAGGACCATAATGTGGGATATTTGGGTTTGATTCTGATTAATTAATAATTAAAGTAGTAAATTAAATTACGAAGGACCACCCGCATTTAAAGTAAAGAGGGAAACTGAGAATTTCAGATCATTAGATAAAATTCTAGAGAAAACCAGTGACTATAGATATGACTGGAAAGTATGATCATAAGAATAATTAATGGGCTGTATTATTAAAAAACCAAACCTCAAACACCTACATTGGGGGGTTATTACTGGAGGTCAGTACGTCCAGGAATCAGTGTGGTTCGTTCACTAATTCAATTAATAATAATCTAATCCTATAAATAATGCTGAATATAATATTATTCATACAAAGAAGAACATGAATATGAGCATAGCAATGAATTACAGTAAATCACACATTATGTTGAAACATTCTGAATGTATCAAATTGCTAAAATATAGGAAAAAAGAAATAAGCCTTAGCTTGTAGTAGGTTCCTTTAGATAACTCTGGAAGTCCTCTTAATCTCCAAGTCTGGCACATTGACGAATGGCACGGTTAACATGGAGAAGACAGCATGAGGAATTCGTCTCTCGAGCTGCAAGATAAATAACTACCAGTAGCAATTGATTTAACTACTCAATTCATATTCAAGATTATTAATATCTACAGATAGAATTCTAATCACCTGTTATTAGGTGTTGTCTCGCCGCGTGACGTGCAATCACCCTGCTATTAATAAACTTATAAATGATGCATCAAATAAAAAGTACTTAGCTGTGGGCACTGTGTAAGTATTAAGATTGCCGTAATTACACATCCCAGGCTCCAGTGAACCTATCCTGGATTGATACGTTTCAAGCTGGCTGATCACGTGTCGTCAGGAACCAAGTCTAGGGGTCCCTTATTTAACACCAGCACTAGTTGAAGATACTATCTGCAAGGTCGTTCACGCCTCACAGTGGCGGCTTTCATCTGTGGATGGACACACGTGTCCTATTTGCTGGACAATGGCGTCTTTTGTGAGTACGTTAAGCGCAGGTCTGCCTCTCTTCGGTTCCCCACGTGTACTGAGGGTGGCGTCCTTCTACCCACGCCGAGTCGACGTTCATTACACAAATTATTGGCATGAACATTAATATTTCTCGCATTCGCGCTTGAAACTCTAAAGACTGGACGGGTTTATTATTTAGAGGAACGGAATATTATTATTTAACTATTTAAGAATAGTAAATATATAAGGGAGAGGATTTAATGTCTCCCCATGGCATTCATTGATGACGTTAACACTACCGCGAGGTAGACGGTATAATTCTAACGCTCTATTCGGCTTTTAGTTAGAGAACAATTCGTCTGCAATCAGTTGTCATACAGAATGCTTTAATTATGGAGAATCGTATTTAATTCTCACACAAATTGAATATAATGTGTTTTACTGTAAAGAAATCTGACGCAATACTGGCGTCAGGTGACGTGAGAATTCTAGCCTAATGCACAGATGAATTATTAGTACAGGAGAATTCTACGAATTGTTATTTTTACTTACTACAATATTAATATGGTTAGTAATAAGTAATGAGAATACAACAATGCTGTATTCGATGTTGGAAATATCCAACACTGGCAAACACTTCATCCGGCCCTGGGGATTTGTTTGGTTTTAGTTTTTCTAATTGTTTAATTACATCCTCCCTGGTAACTGCTAAACTAGTCAACCTGTCCTCATCCCCACCCACATAGACTTGTTCGGCTGAAGGCATATTGTTAAGTTCTTCTTTAGTAAATACAGATATAAAATATTTGTTAAAAATACTACTCATCTCCTTGTCATTATCCGTTATTTGACCTGTCTCAGATTTTAATGGACCTATCCATTCCCTAGTCTTAGTTCGATATAACTGAAAAAACCCTTTAGGATTTGACTTTGCTTGCTATGCGAACTTCATAGTTTCTTTTTGCTTTCCTAATCTCTTTTTTAACATTTCTAACCAGTTGTATGAATTCCTGTTCTAAACTGACTTCCCCATTCTTAATCCTTTTGTACCAAGCTCTCTTTTTACCTATAAGGTTCTTTAAATTATTTGTTATCCACTTTGGGTCATTAGTATTCGATCTATTCAATTTGTATGGTATACTACGTTCCTGTGCTTTGTTTAGAATATTCTTAAATAAGTTAATATTAAATCCACATCGAAATCCCCTTTTACGTCACCTATCGCTGGGTTCATGTCTCGCTCCAATACCGGCCCACACCCCATACCCAAGACTTTCCAATCTATTTGACCCAAAAGATTTCTTAGGCTATTAAAATCAGATTTTCGAAAATCTGGCACTTTAACAGAATTTTCTCCTACTGGTCTATTCCATTCTATGCTAAATCTGATTACTTTGTGATCACTGTTCCCTAGCTCACTCTCTATTTCGATGTCATTAATTTGTGTTTCCCTGTTAGTTAACACTAAATCTAAAATATTGTTTTCCGCGTTGGTTCCTTAATGTGTTGCGTAAGAAAGCAATCGTCAATTAATTGCAGAAAATCTTCTGCTTCACTATTCCCTGTTTTGTTCACCCAGTTTATTCCACTAAAATTAAAGTCACCCATGACATAAATACTGTTAGATCTAGATGCTCTAGATATTTCATCCCATAGATGCTTTGCTTCCATTCTGTCTAAATTTGGTTATTTAAATATTAAGTTAACTGTTTGTTCCGTAAGTCCCTCAACGTGACTTGAGTTCGTTATGTATTAGTTAACGCTGTGTGTGCTAGTGGCTTTACAAGAATGTAACAACTCTTGTATATATAAATAAATAAAAAAATATCGAAGGAAAACACACGTTTTGGACTAAAGAAAACGGGAAACTGCTGGAGAATCCTCAGTCATTTGCTAAATTTGGTTCAAACACAAATACACTTGTTTTAAAATATAGTTTTTTGTCTTGTTCCACACTATAGTTCACAGTTCACAGTTGACTCCTTCATAAGGCGGCCGTAGGCGTAAAACGAGCGTCAGCGTAAGAAGGGTCTATGTCCCAGAGTGGCGGCTTGCCAGGCGGGAAACTCTTAAACAAACGTCAAGTTCTTGACAGTTAGCAAGAGTCCACAAGTGCTTGTGGCGTCACTTAGCGCACACAACAGTGACAAGTGCGCGCACTACCACAACAACTCCCACAACAGCTTGAGCAAGTGACAAAGTTGCCCCAAACTGTCTCCACCACCAACACCACCACATGACAACAACAACAACACGGCAGCCAACTGTCCCAAACTCCCACACCAGCTGATCCCGGCGCAGGGCTGCCATCCTGGTACACTTGTACACTTATCTCACTACTGTGCACTGTATGTACACTTATCTCACTACTGTACACTGTATGTACACTTATATCACTACTGTACACTGTATGTACACTTCTCACTACTGTACACTGTATGTACACTTATCTCACTACTGTGCACTGTATGTACACTTATCTCACTACTGTACACTGTATGCACACTTATCTCACTACTGTACACTGTATGTACACTTATATCACTACTGTACACTGTATGTACACTTATCTCACTACTGTACACTGTACACTTATCTCACTATTGTACAGTGCATGTACACTTATCTCAGTACTGTACAGTGCATGTACACTTATCTCAGTACTGTACAATGCATGTACACTTATCTGCGTACTGTACACTGTATGTACACTTATCTGTGTACTGTACACTGTATGTACACTTATCTGTGTACTGTACACTGTATGTACACTTATCTGTGTACTGTACACTGTATGTACACTTATCTGTGTACTGTACACTGTATGTACACTTATCTCACTACTATACAATGTATGTACACTTATCTCACTAATGTACAATGTATGTACACTTATCTCACTACTGTACACTGTATGTACACTTATCTCTGTACTGTACACTGTATGTACACTTATCTGTGTACTGTACACTGTATGTACACTTCTCACTACTGTACACTGTATGTACACTAATCTCACTACTGTACACTGTATGTACACTTATCTCACTATTGTACAGTGTATGTACACTTATCTCACTACTGTACACTGTATGTACACTTATCTCACTACTGTACACTGTATGTACACTTATCTGTGTACTGTACACTGTATGTACACTTCTCACTACTGTACACTGTATGTACACTTATCTCACTACTGTACACTGTATGTACACTTATCTCACTACTGTACACTGTATGTACACTTATCTCACTACTGTACACTGTATGTACACTTATCTCACTATTGTACAGTGTATGTACACTTATCTCACTACTGCACAGTATATATACACTTATCTCACTACTGTACACTGTATGTACACTTATCTCACTATTGTACACTGTATGTACACTTATCTCACTACTGTACACTGTATGTACACTTATCTCACTATTGTACACTGTATGTACACTTATCTCACCATTGTACACTGTATGTACACTTATCTCACTACTGTACACTGTATGTACACTTATCTCACTACTGTACACTGTATGTACACTTATCTCACTATTGTACACTGTATGTACACTTATCTCACTACTGTACGCTGTATGTACACTTATTTCACTATTGTACACTGTATGTACACTTATCTCACTACTGTACACTGTATGTACACTTATCTCACTCTTGTACAGTGTATGTACACTTATCTCACTACTGTACAGTATATATACACTTATCTCACTACTGTACACTTATCTCACTATTGTACACTGTATGTACACTTATCTCACTACTGTACACTGTATGTACACTTATCTCAGTACTGTACACTGTATGTACACTTATCTGTGTACTGTCCTTCCCTCCCTCCCATTTCTATCTCATCTTCCTAACTCTCTATAACTTCTTCCTTCATATCATCCCTTACCTGTCACTATCCCTCCCTACCTCCCCTCTGTCTTTCCCCTCCCATATTTCCTCCCCGCCTCCCTCCCCTCGCCCCTGCCACATAAACACTCTTCATATTATCATTAAAGTGAAAGTAACAACCAAGTGCTGGCGGGAAAGTGGACCGCGCCGGCGGGGGAAGCTTGGGGAGTCTGGGGGAATTTGTGGGGGAGTAATGGGGGAAATACGAGGGACGGGGAAATGTGAGGAGAGCCACGGGGGAAGTTTATGGTGTCAAGGGAATTTTGGGGGGAATTGGGATGGGAACCAGGGGGAGTTTGAGGGGTGTAAGAGTCTGGGATGATAGTCTTGGGTGTACTGATGGGTGGGGGAGATGTGTGGGACCCTAGGGTGTACTGTACTAAAAGGTATTGTGTACATTCAGACCTTGGATAGGGTAGATGATAGAGGCCAAGATGGACCGAAACACCTTCACTTTCTTAAGTGTCTTGGTCGAGTCATTTGTTTCAGGCACCTTATTGTAATTAGAACGTAAGTACGCAAACAGACTTATCATTTGCCACCCGAAACCTCAATGTTGTAGAGAACATCTGGCACCCTACTACCAGAATTAATCTGACATTGTGTATTAAAACAGCGATTTTCTGTTATATATTAATATTGTTTTATATTGTAGTTTTGTGTATATTTAGACCTAGTTAATGTTAGGAAAGTCAAGTTGCCATTGAGTTATTTGTAACTTGTCCTTAGACTAGGCTCTTCCAGCCGGTGGTCGACCCCAATGACGCAACTGTGAATATTAGCGTACTGCCTATTCAACACTTCCATTTTCTCAAATATATATCGATAATGATTATATATTCAATTTTATTATAGTTAGACCTAGCGTAGGTTTTGCTATACAGTTAGACCTAGCGTAGGTTTTGCTATACAGTTAGACCTTGCGTAGGTTTTGCTATACAGTTAGACCTAGCGTAGGTTTTGCTATACAGTTAGACCTAGCGTAGGTTTTGCTATACAGTTAGACCTGGCGTAGGCTTTGCTATACACTTAGACATAGCGTAGGTTTTGCTATACAGTTAGACCTAGCGTAGGTTTTGCTATACAGTTAGACCTAGCGTAGGTTTTGCTATACAGTTAGACCTGACGTAGGTTTTGCTATACAGTTAGACCTAGCGTAGGTTTTGCTATACAGTTAGACCTAGCGTAGGTTTTGCTATACAGTTAGACCTTGCGTAGGTTTTGCTATACAGTCAGACCTGGCGTAGGTTTTGCTATACAGTTAGACCTGGCGTAGGTTTTGCTATACAGTTAGACCTTGCGTAGGTTTTGCTATACAGTTAGACCTTGCGTAGGTTTTGCTATACAGTTAGACCTTGCGTAGGTTTTGCTATACAGTTAGACCTTGCGTAGGTTTTGCTATACAGTTAGACCTAGCGTAGGTTTTGCTACACAGTCAGACCTGGCGTAGGTTTTGCTATACAGTTAGACCTTGCGTAGGTTTTGCTATACAGTTAGACCTAGCGTAGGTTTTGCTATACAGTTAGACCTAGCGTAGGTTTTGCTATACAGTTAGACCTAGCGTAGGTTTTGCCCAATATTTTGGTCCTGTTGGTGGATCGGCTGATGGATCCAATTGGTCGCGACAGATGCTGACACAAGATCACATACAGCAACAGACGCTGACACAAGATCACATACAGCAACAGACGCTGACACACGATCACATACAGCAACAGGTGCTGACACGAGATCACATACAGCAACAGACGCTGACACAAGATCACATACAGCAACAGGTGCTGTGACAAGATCACATACAGCAACAGACGCTGACACAAGATCACATACAGCAACAGACGCTGACACAAGATCACATACAGCAACAGATGTTGACACAAGATCACATACAGCAACAGACGCTGACACAAGATCACATACAGCAACAGATGTTGACACAAGCTCACATACAGCAACAGGTGTTGACACAAGATTACATACAGCAACAGATGTTGACACAAGATCACATACAGCAACAGGTGCTGACACAAGATCACATACAGCAACAGATGTTGACACAAGATCACATACAGCAACAGACGCTGACACAAGATCACATACAGCAACAGGTGTTGACACAAGATCACATACAGCAACAGATGCTGACAAGATCACATACAGCAACAGGTGCTGACACGAGATCACATACAGCAACAGACGCTGACACAAGATCACATACAGCAACAGGTGCTGTGACAAGATCACATACAGCAACAGATGCTGACACAAGATCACATACAGCAACAGGTGCTGTGACAAGATCACATACAGCAACAGATGCTGACACAAGATCACATACAGCAACATATATCGACGCAAGAACATATTAAACCTGAAATATGGACACATACATACGTACACATACAGACACTCTCACACACTGCCACGGATACAGACACACGTACACATAAAATCACATATAAAAAGATATATATACATTATAGGAAAAATACTAGACACACATAGAGCGAAAAATAAATAGGTTAGAAAGGCGGGGTCCAAGAACAAATTGCTCGATTCTGCAGGCACAAATAGTAATTACTTATAATTATAGTAATTACTGATATATATATATATATATATATATATATATATATATATATATATATATATATATATATATATATATATATATATATATATGTGTGTGTGTATATCACGAAAATAAACACGTGATTAAGAATGTGACAATGTCAGACCACGGAGGAAAAATGAAACAGGAAATTTCCTTAAGTACTTTCGTATATTAAATACATCTTCAGAAGGACCTTCTGAAGATGTATTTAATATACGAAAGTACTTAAGGAAATTTCCTGTTTCATTTTTCCTCCGTGGTCTGACATTGTCATATTATATATATATATATATATATATATATATATATATATATATATATATATATATATCAACATATATAGACAACAATTTCAATACAAAAGCAGCCTCATATTTTACTGATTGAAACACTTTACAAACAAGATTTTAATAAAAAAATTCTTTATTTTATAAAATATAAATCATATATACATAAATTTTACAAGGCAATAATACTACATTACATATACAGTAGTATAACTCCCAGTAAACAAGCACACCACCAACGCCGGTACCACTGGCGTCGACATGAAGGACGAAAAGCTTGGTGATATCTGGTGAGGCGAGAATGGGATTAGAACAGAGGAGGAATTTGAGTTGTTCGAAAGCAACGGTTTGCTGCATGGTCCAATTATACCGTTGCTTGGGACTGGTTAATAGAATTAGAGGTGTGGCGACTGTACTGAAATTCCTCACAAACCTACGGTAGTAGGAGGCAAGACCAAGGAAGCGCAGGAGCTGCTTCCTGGTGGTAGGCTGTGGATACTGTTGGATGGCTTGAGTGTGTGAGTCTAACGGAGCTATGCTGCCACTCCCAATAACATGACCCAGATAACGCACTTTACCTTTCGCGAAGGTGGACTTGCCCAGGTTGATGGTGAGGCCGGCTGTCAGGAGCTTGGAGAACAGACGTCGCAGCTGGAGCAGATGTTCACTCCAGGTGTTGGAGGCTACGACGATATCGTCCTGGTAGGCGTATGTGTTATCCAAGCCCTGGATGACACGGTTGACAGCTCTCTGAAAGGTGGCCGGGGCATTACATAGTCCGAAAGGAAGGCGTTCATATCTGAAAAGTCCAAAAGGAGTGATGAAGGCAGATATCTCTTTAGCTCGCTCCGTTAGACACACTTGATAGTACCCCTTAAGCAAGTCCACTTGGGACAAGTACTGGGCACTACCAATGGCGTCAAGGATGTCATCTATCCTTGGCAAGGGGTAAGCATCCTTGACAGTTACATTGTTGAGTTTACGATAGTCAGTACATAACCGCACCTTACCTTGGGGTTTGGGCACCAAGATACAAGGTGAGGCCCAGGGGGACTCACAAGGTGTAGCCAGTCCATGATCCAAGAGGTACTGCACCTCAGCACGCATGACTTCCTTCTTGCTCGGGCTGATTCGGTAGAAGGGTTGACGAAGCGGCCGGGTGTCGGGGAGCAGTTGGATGTCGTGCTAGGTAACATTACACTCTTGGGGGTCATCTCGCAACAACAACTGATGTTCTCTGAAGATCTTGACAAGAGGTGCACTAGGATTATCCTGAAAGTATTTGGGAAGATCATTAAGGATTTCGGAATTAGAAAGCGCTGACTCCTTGTCAGTGCTTTCGGGAGGAGAAGCTGGGAAGGTCTCACTGTGGATGTAGGGTTCTGTGAAGGTGGAATAATTAATTAGGACAGTGGGAGGAGTACCATTATATTGCTTCAGGAGGTTGACGTGGCACAGCTGGGTCTTCCGCCGCCTATCTGGAGTCTCTATTACGTAGTTGTTATTTCTGCACTCTTTGACGCGGTAGGGTCCTGAAAACCTGTTTTGTAAAGGTGAACCTGGGATAGGGAAGTATGCTAGGACGAAGTCTCCCGGCTTGAATTTTCTTACTTTGCTGGTCTGGTCGTAATGAGTCTTCATCCTCTCCTGGGCTTTCAATAGATTATCATGGGCAAAACGGTGGACTCTCTCTAGAATGTGTTGAAGGTTTTGAAGAAACTGGGGCACATTCTGATGCTCACTGAAGGTGGCATCTCTGAGAGAGTCTTTGAAAGCCTTAAGGGGAGTACGGCACTTACGGCCGTAGAGCATCTCATAAGGAGATACTCCTAGGGACTCATTGGGGAGACTTCTGTAAATACACATTATAAGGTCGATTTGCTTATCCCAATCCTTAGAGGTTTCACTACAAAACTTTTTCAAGAGTGCTTTGATAGTCTGATGACTACGTTCAAGAGAACCCTGTGAAGCAGGATGATAGGGGCTGGACAATACCTGTTTGATGTTGAACTCCTCCAGTGTCCTTTTGAAGAGATCACTGGTGAAATTGGTACCACAGTCGCTCTGAATCTCCCTGGGAAATCCGTATTGAGTGAAGATCTTCAATAGATTTTTTACAACCGTAGCAGCCGTGATGTTCTTCACTGGAACTGCTATGGGAAATCTGGTGGTAGGACACAGGATGGTTAAGATATAGGCGTTACCTGAACTGGTCCGAGGTAAAGGACCAACACAGTCTATTATGAGTCTGTGGAAAGGTTCTGCAGGCACCTGTATGGGAATCAGTGGCGCTCTGGGAATGGAGATGTTCGGTTTGCCTGCCATCTGACATGTATGACACTGTTTTACGTACTGTTTGACGCTATTTACCATACCTGGCCAGTAGTAGTCTTGACGAATTCCATGGTAAGTCTTGTTGAAGCCGTAGTGGGAGAGCGCTCCGTGGGCCAGGTGTAGAATAGTGGGCCGCAGGCTGGTAGGAATCACAAGTTGTTCGATGTTGGCCCAATCGTCGTCCTCCTTCAGTTTACTGGGTCTATATCTGCGGTAGAGCAAGTCGTTCTCTAGGAAGAACCCAGGAATACTGTCGGGTTGAGTCTCAGCCTGGAAAAACAATGGTGTTAAAGTAAGATCTTCCCTCTGCAACTTACGGAACTCCAACTTGGTCAGATTCGGGGGTAGTTTCTGAGGGTCTTGAGGGACAGCGGTAGCAGTAGAGTCAGCTGGCTGTGGACGTGCGGCTTGTGCACGGGTGGTCACGAGAACCGGAGGAGAAACTTCATCACTCTCTTGAACCTCTGCTGGAACATACGCTAGAATAGGGTTTATTGGCACAGAGTTACACACCTGGGGTTTGTCGATGACGATCAGGTTGGTCGGTTGCAGGTCTTCTGCCAAGTCGTTGCCTAGGAGAAGTTGCACTCCAGGCATGGGAAAAGGCTTTTCCCTGACGGCGACTTGGACTTCTCCGTTCACGTAGGGACAATCCAGGTGGACTCTGGCGAGAGGGTATGGAGTGGTAGCAGTGAGGTCAGTGATGAAGACAGTTTCTCCGGTGTAGACGATGTTGGGCACAGCCGACTTCAAGATGATCGATTGAAGAGCCGCTGTGTCCCTCAAGATCTTCAATTTGAAACGTCCCTCCGGATTTGAACCGTTGGCAGAGACAGTTCCAGTATACAGGTGGTTACTGAAAAGAGAAAGATCATTAACATTAACACCAACATTCATCACAGGCTTACCGGACTTAGGAGGAGTTGGTTTGGGTTTCTGTGGGTCAGTGGTTCCCTTGTATTGAGACTTACCACACTTGTCTATGGTATGTCCATAGAGTCTACAATACTTGCAGTACAATTGCGAGCCAGCTTGATCGGTGCTCACTTTCTCGTAACTGTACCACGACTTCTTACTGGAGGATGGTTCGGGTGTCAGCCGGTGGATGAGGCTGTAAGTGTCAGCCGACTTAGCACACTTCAGGTAGTCGGTTTCTTCTTTATCTGCTAAGTAGAGACGGACAGGAGGCGGCACACGTCTCAAGAATTCTTCAACAAGCATCAGGTTGACGAGTTCTGTAAAAGTAGAGACATGTGCTGCTTCCAGCCATTTCATGAAATATCTCCGTTTTGTGTTAACAAACTCGAGGAAGGTAGTGGTACTTGCCTTCAGGTGGTCACGGAATTTCCTTCTATAACTTTCTGTGGAAAGGAGGTAGGCGTCCAACACTGCTTGTTTCAGAGTCTGGTAGTCATTCTCAGACGCCAGAGTACTGAGTGTGACTGCAGCTCTACCTGTAAGATGGACTCTGAGAAGTGTGGCCCATTGGTCGACAGGCCAACTGAGTTGATTAGCAAGGGTTTCAAAGGTGGTGAAAAACACATCAACTTCGGCTTCTACAAAGGATGGCATTAACTTACTTGAATGTGATATATTAAAACTGACGGGAAGATTGGCAGTAGCTTGCTGGCGTTGAGCGAGGTGTGAAGTTTCCAACGTGTATTCTCGTTGACGACACTCTAGAGCCAGAGTCGCTTGTTGCTTGTCATGTTCACGTTGCATCTCCAACTCGCGTCGTTTTGTTTCAAGCTGTACGCGTTCCCGCTCCTGGAGTGTTTCAAGCTGTACTCGTTCCCGCTCCTGGAGCATTGCAACCTCACGTTCCTTGAGAGCGAGTTCACGTTCCTTGAGAGCGATTTCACGTTCGTGTTCTTCCTTCCGTATGGCAGCCGCTTCTCTTTGCTGCTCACGTTCAATCTTGGCCAGCTCTAGTTTGAGTTTCATCGTTGCCAAGTCAGTTTTATCTGCAATATAGTAAGTTTCATGAGTTTCAGAGTCTATCTTACCTTGCTCTAAGAAATGATCCAGCAACAGGTTGTGTATTTCACTCTTGTTGGCTTGGTAGGGAACTGTTAGTTGATACTCATGTGCAAGAGTTTGTAATTCAGTCTTCTTGGCATGACTTAAAGTCCCTATTGCACCTGCTGGATCTGCACGGAAAGCTTGGAGACGAAACATGGTGAAATTAGCAAATAAATGTACACGAATATTCAGTTATAGTGAATGTCAGAAACAGGACAACGTGGCAACTGGTACCTATCCTGTGGGATCTTTAACAATTAAAGTTAAGTACAAGATGTTAAATGATTAATTTAAATCAAGGGCGCAGGAAATCTTGTACCCGGTACTCATGTAAGAGGATAAGGGCAAGAAAATCCTACTAACAAATGAAACAGTTTCGAAAACAAATGAAACAGTTAATTGCCTCAAAAGTAAAATTGGTAGTCCAAGAATGTAGGCATACCTTGCCAAGTCTCTATAGGACATAAAGCAAGTTTTTCCTACTGAATTAGTATGATACTTACAGAATTAGCGAACTTTTGTGCTCTGAAAAAGTAAGCTAATTCCCTACCGTTGTATGTATCATCATCTCTGACTGACGTGTAGGGGTGCGAGGTGTCAACTGGTGACGAGAACTGCTGCTGAGGTCCCAATTCAGCAACTAAAGTTCGAGCTAGAGGAACTATGGCCCTCTTTGTCCTCCTACAGTCAGATTGCAGAAGATTGGGTGCACTTGACCCGGGGCAGACCACAGTACCAGGGTACCAATATGATGATCTGTCAAAAATGAGAAATATCCAAGGGACAAAGATGGTAAACACGAGTAATAACACGGAGGGAGAGATGACCAATTAAGAGTATGACTGCGGCCTACAGTCACCACGTAATCCAAAGTTGTCTCACCTTCACCATATGCTACTCTCTTAATGCACAATACACCGCACCATATAAAAAATGAAATTGAATAAGAAAAATAGTAAAAGCTACGTTAACAAAGTTAAATACGCTTACCATTAATTACCACTTGGCACCAGTACCTGAGTGAAGCTCCTAGGACAGGCCCCCATATAATATGTGACGGTAACGCGTTGGTGTTCGGCTGTTCAAAGCTAGGGGTATGGCCTCGTCACATAGAAACAAAAAAAAAATAGAAAATCTGGAACTTCGTCTGTGGTAAGGTAAGGAGAAGACACACAAAACACAAGTAAATTTTAACAATGAAATTTTAATTACGTTAAAGAAAGCAAAACATGAATAAAATGGACATACAAATTCGTATAATAAAATCAATCGAAGTAATAAGAATAATCAAATGACAAAATGAAAAGTTACGTTAAGACAAGTGAGCAAATAACAAGTAAATAGGTGACGGAATATTGGCTTCAAGCTATCACTTCTCTTAGTACATGTAAGCCTGGCTTAGTCTACCAACGAGACGTGTTAACTTGTCGAAAGCACGGGATATTCTGAAGACTGAGGTCGTGGCGGCCCCAGACATCAAGTAGTATGGTGGGTGGAGTGCATTTGCAGCTGGACCCCGCAGCCAATCAGCGACGAGCAGGCGACAAGACAGGTAGTTTGGCGGTTTGAGGTGGAGCAGGTGTTCCTGGCTGCATACGTTTTGCTCTCTGGCAAACCTTGGAGATGTTGTTGTCGTTGTTGGACATTTCTTCCATAGTAGTTTTATATATTTGTAGCGACGTATTTTTGGAGGGAAGAGCAGGCTCAATCTCTTGAAGGAGATTATCGTCACAGTATGTTAGTCAAGAATTCACTGTAATTACTTTAATTTTGCAAAGCACACAAGCATTTTAATGCAAAAGTTCACAACAGTGCACAATATAGCAGCAACTGACTTCTTACCTAGCCCTTGTGTACATGTGTTGTTCCTACTCACAGCAGCACAGCAGTTGGCACAGCAGTCGGTGCAGCAGTCGGTACAGCAGTCGGTTCAGTGTGAAGAATTTTGTAGCAAGAAGCGTCGTTTCGTAACCAAAACATCAGATTTTGTACACATCAAAGCGTCGTTTCGTACACGGCGTCGGCAGATTCCTTAGAACACAGCTTCTTCAGTCAGCACATAGCTTGGGGTAGCACATAGCATTGGTTAGCACATAGCATCGTTTAGCACAAAGCATTGGTTAGCACACAGCATTGGGTATGGTGCTCACAGCACGACTTCTCCTTCCTCCTCTGGGCGAGACAGCATGCTCCTTCCTTGTTTGAAGTTGAACAAAATACCTGCGTTCCCAGTTCATCCTCGTCGCCACTGTGGTGTTTGTGTGTTACTGAGGAAGTCTTGGTTGTAGGGTTGATGTAAAGTCATGACTTGGTTACTGACTTTAATACGTATATACACAATTACATGACTAGCTGCTTCCAAGCTTGGCGGGCGTCCTGTACGCTCTGTTTACCTTCCCTGGCGTCTGCTCCGCCACACATAGAAAACGGATGGTACCATTTTCTGTGAACATGACAATAGCCTGAGTGATAATCTACAATAGCCTTGAGATCTCTGAGCCTCTATACTGATGACAAAGTCTGAATACAACAGGTCCATACAGTGGCACCTCAAGGCCAAGTTATTTGAATCTATTTACATAGTCAAGCTGGGATCTATCAGACAGTTACATCTTTACATCTTACGAACAGCAGCTCCTTGCCCGGGTCCCAACCAATTGAGCTGGACGGTAGAGCGACGGTCTCGCTTCATGCAGGTCGATGTTCAATTCCCGGCCGTCCAAGTGGTTGGGAATCATCCCCCCCCCCCATCCAGTCCCATTCCAAATCCTTATCCTGACCCCTTTTAAGTGCTATATAGTCATTATGGCTTGGCACTTTCCCCCTGATAATTCCCTTCCCTTCCCCCTTGCCTGGCTGGGAGCCGATTTAGTATGTTTTCTCTGCCGAGATGACTAAACCTAGGTCCTGACACGAGTTTAATACAGAGTTAAGAGTGTTCTGCGTGCTGGCATACCCAGTGGTGTGTATCATATCAGCAACATAGGATTTGTTTTGGCATGGAAATTCCTGCACGGGCCCGTCTGGCTGGCACACTAAATGTTGCTTGTTTCTGTTTTACTTAGGCGGAGTGAGTATTTATGACTCGTATGATCGCTTCAGTAAGGATTTGTCCCCATGTGTTTAACAACTTCTGCTCTGTTCAATCTAAGTTGAAATCTTATTGGGTTTGCAACTGTGCACAGTGTTAGATAATGCAGCATAGCTAATCATGTGCACGTTGTGTTTGTTCGGAACACAGTTTAACAGCGTGTTTATTAAGGTACTAAATAATTTAGGACTGAGGACACCTCCCTGTAGGGTACCTAGTTCGAAGTCTCTTGTTACATAACTATGCCCCTGGAAAAACACATGACTTCCTGTTGGATAAGGGACCCCTAATCCAACAAAGAAGCCGACCACCCATATTCATTCTCGCAAGCTCACTCAAGATAACATGTCTGTTTGCAATATCAAAGGCAGACTTGAGATCTAGGAAGGTGGTATATAATTTCAGTGTGCAGGGTAAGAAAGGTGGCGATGCAATGATGCACACTCCTTCCATGCATCATTGCACCACCACCATGATATATAGCTCCTTCAGATACATAGCTATATATCTAGGGGGGGGGATAACATTGTTCTTATTCTATGGAGGAGACTTAAGGACCACTCTCGAATGTTTTATAAATGCAGCTAATAAGGGAAATTGGGCAGAACGTATTATCTTTATTTAACTTGGTAAATGGAATGATTATACTGTTGGTCAAAGAGATAGGAAGTTCCCCAGTTACATAGCTCATATTATATATCTCAAGAATGGGATTTCCTGGTACTAGAGGAAGCAAACAAAATGCCATAAGTGGTGCCATCCTCATCGGGTGATGTGACTTTACCTTTGTTTAGGGCGAAAACAAAACTCGGTAAATGGCAGGTTGCATTCATCTTCCTTGTGGATCATGAAGTCAACGAGCCTTTCTAGATCTCCGTAACCAACATTTAATCTGATTATGATCTGGGGGAAGATTATTGAAGCTAGAGGTGGTTGCCCAAGCATCGACAACCTCGTTTGCTCTGTATAGAGGGTGAGGGTGTGACACTTGAACGATCTTATCGCCTTTGAATATTCTTCCATGCCTGGCTGAGGGGGGTGTGAGAATTTTGACTTCACAAGTGTCTCAGTTTTCTTGCCTGAGCTCTGCCATGCGCTCCTTCGCCTTGGCTAGGGCTTTCTGAAAGAGCTTGAGCATTGCTGGCGTACGTGTTTTCCTATATGCAAGTCCAACTGTTTAGCAGTGCATTTCTAAGTACGCAGTTTAGGGTCATTGTAATAGACATGGTGTTTATTACTTTTCATATCGTTCCGACCACTGGTTGGTGCGGAGGGCCGACTTAAAGGGTCAGCGAACATCTGAATGTTCTGTACTAGATCGTCGTTAAGTATCTCGACTGTGGAGGGATCATAAGTGCTGTACCACTGACATGAGCGACAGTCTTTACGTCGAGCAGGAGGAACACTGAGCCGTTTGCGTTTAAAAATGCCACCATGCAGGATGGTATTTCAGATACAGAGTAGTCAATCTAGGATGATCTGACATCGTTTTTTTCTGACATCTTGTATAACATATGTTACAATAGATGTGGACCAGACCTGAGTGACGTTGAAACCAACAGAGGTCTAGAATGCCTCCACAAATGTGTGGGTTCAAGGTCGCCCACAATCTGCACATCTTCGTGACTATTTAGTAGCGACAGCAGTTGATTCCCATTCCCGTTTCTGAAGCGAGAGCCGCCAATGTCCTTGTGTCTAGCATTGTCGTCACCAAGAATGATTGTGGGCTCTGCTTGAGCGCAGGCTGGAAGATCAATATAATTTAACTCTCCTGCTGGATCATATAGATTAAATACATTGAGGATATAGTTGCCCACATAAGTACTCGCTACATAATATTCTTGCCCTCAGTTTGCTTTTCTCGAAGAAGTTAATGGGGTAGGGATTGTTTGATTTATAGAATGCAAGAGTTACTGGATCTGAGGGAGTAAGCAACAAATGAGAGCAATTTTGAGGGCGAGGTTCTTGCAGGAACTCTGCACTCCTTGAGACTTACAATATTGGTGTGTTCAGTTGTTACTTTATGTTGTAAATTACAGAACTTTTTTTGACAGATGCAATGTTCCAGATAAGGATGGATAACTCATTTGTACATTTCAAAAGCATTATATAGATTTATATTATTAGTCCACTTAATATATATTATCACTAGATACAACTCCAGGAACATTTCTTAGCATATTACCAATGTCCCATTTTCCTCTAATTGTTTAGTACACTTTTTTTTTTAGATATATACAAGAGTTGTTACATTCTTGTACAGCCACTAGTACCGTAGCGTTTCGGGCAGGTCCCTGGAACACGACCCTTCCCCCGCCGCGAGGAATCGTTTTTACAACCAAGTACCCATTTTACTGTTGAGTTAAACAGAGGCTACAGTTAAGGATTTGCGCCTAGTAAATCCTCCCCGGCCAGGATACGAACCCATGACAAAGCGCTCGCGGAACGCCAGGAGAGTGTCTTACCACTACACCACGGAGACTGGGATGGTTTGCCTTTTCATCTATAGTCGATCCAATATCTTAGCACAGCTTTGGCAGTTAACCATCGTGGAAGGGCTCCTCAACACAAGCATTCCAGATCACTGGAAGTTTCACCTGATTGACAAGGGAGCACATGTTTGGAGGGTTCAGGGGTGGAAGGAGGGGTATCTTCTTGAGGTTATCTTGAGATGATTTCGGGGCTTTTAAGTGTCCCCGCGGCCCGGTCCTCGACCAGGCCTCCACCCCCAGGAAGCTGCCTGTGACAGCTGACTAACACTTAGGTACCTATTTTACTGCTAGGTAACAGGGGCATAGGGTGAAAAACTCTGCCCATTGTTTCTCGCCGGCGTCCGGGATCGAACCCGGGACTACAGGATCACAAGTGCAGCGTGCTGTCCGCTCGGCCGACCGGTTCCCGGGGTAGGGGGAAGGAGGGTGGCAGTCTTTGCTTAAAAGTTCCCTCATGACCGTGAGCAGCTCTGCAATGTTGCTCATGGATTTTCTCTCATATCGGAGCTGCTCTTTAAGCCGCTCCGTCTCCTGCTGTGACTGGTGCTGGTGTTCCTGCCACAGTTCACGATGGTCAGCATCGGCTTGATCAGTGGAGCGACCCAGTGGCGAGTTGATATGGAGGCTGCAGTGGCGATCCGTCTCAGCTTGATCCTGTTGCTTATCCCCCAACTTCCAGTTGACTGGGGTCCAGGTGTGGGAGGTCCCCCCCCCCAGAGTAGGTGACAGTCCCAGACCTGGGGAGTGACCACTCTACATCAAGGGCGTGCCCACTACTGGCAGAACCGAGGTGTGGCCATTCTACATCAGGGGCAGGCCCACCACTGGCAGAATTTACAGCACCTGGTACTTGTGGGGAAGCTGGAGTGATGGCAGGAGTCTTGGGTCTGGTACTGGTCCCCCTTCTGCACTTCGTAATTACCAGGTGTTGAGTTTTGTAGTCAGCTGGAGTGAATATCGCCTCCAGATGGCTTTGAACAGCGAGTGGAGCTGGAGGCAGAACTTTGCAACCATTCTTCATGGTGGTGTGGAGGAGAAGGCCTTAGGCAGCAGGTTCCTGGCACTTTACGTGCATTAGGCTGAACAGAAACCTGCCGTCTGGCCCCCTGGTATACGTGTTGGTTGGCAGATGGTAAAGTATTTGATAGCCAGCTGCTACGAACAACGTCCAGATGGATCAGCACAGGTAGTAGAACCAGCAGCAGTACCTGGCAACCGTCCTCCCGGGTGGGTCCGGCAAGGCGCCCTACGGTAAACGCCAATTACATAATCCGGCAAGGCATCATACGCCAATTATATAATCTTTTCTCCCCCTAATAATGAACAGTTAGCACTAACAACAAACCTGAAGCACCACGTTACCTCGTTCTGGAGACCCAGGAATGTTCACCTCTAACACTTCAGTGTCTGCAACCTGACCACAATATTTGTCAATTTGCAGAATTGCTGCAGCGTTCAGGGGCTACCAATATCTTGTGCAAGATGCGGATGATGGCGACGTAGCTGCAAGTGCTCAGCCTCCCAACACTGTGTCCGACGGTATATTCAGCTTGCTAGGTTATGCCCCGGCACTTTCCCCTCACACAAACTTTCCTTCTAACCCCAGCTGCAACATCACCCTCTTGGGTAATGTTTGTGTTTATAATTGATTGGACTGGTGGGATAGTAAAGACTAACAGAAGGGTGGATGGAGAGGGAAGAGGATTGAAATGTACCCAAAAATGTTAGATGAACATTAACCCATGTTACACCACAACTAAATGTTCAAATTACTGGCCAGAAGAATGGTTTACCACTCTGAAGTGGTTAATGTAGAGAGTTCTTAGGCTATACCTTTTAGAAGGCCACCGCTGCAAGGTATAACGTGTTAAACTAGTTCCCTTCACCTGTTGTACTTGTGGGAATATACACACACTACATTATCACCAATTGTGATTCAAAAGTTTTCCCAAGTAACTTTAATCCCTCCATACCTGCAGTGCTGTTGTACGAGACCAATTTCTTGGGTCTGGTTGACCATACCTGCAGTGCTGTTGTACGAGACCAATTTCTTTGGTCTGGTTGACCATACCTGCAGTGCCGATGTACTGATGCACCCTCGTACATACCTGAAATTACACATTAAATACCTCAAAATGCTAAATTGAACAAATCCTCATTTAAAGCTGAAGAAATAACTAGACAATCGCTCAGGTCAGACTGTTTGATGCAAAAAGCAGGCTTATTCCACAGAACGGCATAACCCAACCTCAGACTTGAGTCTTCTACAGCCCGTTCTCAACAACGACCAAGTGGTCGTTAACCTGGCAGCCAAACATGAACGTTCTCAACAACGGCCAAGTGGTCGTTAACCTGGCAGCCAAACATGAACGTTCTCAACAACGGCCAAGTGGTCGTTAACCCGGCAGCCAAACATGACCGTTCTCAACACAACGGCCAAGTGATCGTTAACCCGGCAGCCAAACATGAACGTTCTCAACAACGGCCAAGTGGTCGTTAACCCGGCAGCCAAACATGACCGTTCTCAACAACGGCCAAGTGGTCGTTAACCCAACAGCCAAACATGAACGTTCTCAACAACGGCCAAGTGGTCGTTAACCCGGCAGCCAAACATGAACGTTCTCAACAACGGCCAAGTGGTCGTTAACCCAGCAGCCAAACATGAACGTTCTCAACAACGGCCAAGTGGTCGTTAACCCAGCAGCCAAACATGAACGTTCTCAACAACGGTCAGGTGGTCGTTAACCCGGCAGCCAAACATGACCGTTCTCAACAACGACCAAGTGGTCGTTAACCCGGCAGCCAAACATGAATGTTCTCAACAACGGCCAAGTGGTCGTTAACCCGGCAACCAAACATGAACGTGAAGAACGCTTCACATTTAACTAGTCCTCAGTCTATGCTCGTTCTTACACTGACCCATAACAGTTCATACATTTTAACACTAATTAAAATAGTTTGATATGAACTATTATATTTATTAGGTGAGGGAGACAAGTTGTAATACACACTTGCAATAATTTCATTCAACAACTATCATAGACCTATACACAATATAAATATAAATTAATATTTACTTATATTCGACACAATATAGTATTTGGTTACACAGGACGTTAATATTAAGGCTTCTCTGGGGTTGGCTGCAGCGTGGACGACACTGACTCAGGATGGACAGTTTCATTCACATAGGATGGGCCCGGGGCGGGGGGGGGGGGGGGGGAATTGTGACGCTTGCAAGATTATAAGTCTTTGGTCTGTGTTTCAAGGATTGAAATCTGATAGTTCACAAGAAACGCCTTAAAACTGCCAGAATTTATCCATTATAATAATTTTTAATTTTTTCCCCCACCTGCTTTTGATCGAACGGTCAATTTCACTATGATGTTGACACTCGAGCTGTCGTGGAACAGTTAATCACACATCAGTCGTTTTAGAATTTATTGTTTTAATAATTTCAGTCAAAAGTCTTAAGCTAGGTAAAAGTCTCTATTAATAGACAAAGGTATAATGCTGAATATCATTATCTTAATAAATGAGTAAACCATAGCTTATTTAATTATTTTAAATAGTCTTAACATCTTTAACTATGCCTATTTAGACAACAAATATAGACTATTGTACCAACAGAATACAATGTGATGAAATAATTCATCATCTAGAGTAACTTGCCTGTAAGTCTGGCGCAGGTAACCTCATGCACAGGACTGTCCAGGTGACTAATTTAGTAACACCAATGAGGCGGGCGCTGAGCAGCACCTCTCCCCACGCCGGCCCGCGCCACACTGACCGCCGCGCCTCTTGACTAGCTTGGCCTGATGGGTCAACTATCTGTGACGTCATTCACCTCACCTGACATGAGGCCGTCTCACATACAAATAATTCACAAGTAAAGTCACTTCAATAATATTAATATAGAGTTTATTTCTATTAATGTGAAGTATGAGCAAGTGTGAGTATGTAAGCACATACTTCACTACTGGACATTAAACCCACTACCACACCCACCTAGTAGCTTGGAGGCTCCATAACGCCTTCTGTAACTGTTATGTTGGGGTCTAGGCCAGGGGCCAGGTACAGCAACCGGTTACGGTGCTCAGCGTCCTGTGTGTGTGTGTGTATTTACTGTGTGTCTGTAGGGTCGAACTCTTAGCTCTTGGACTCCGCCTTTCTAATTTTCGGTCGTCTAATTTACCGATTCAAGACCTATGTTTTCTTTGTCATATCAACTACTTATACACCTCCCCCGCTAGGAAGGCTCCTAGCCTCTCGCCTTCTAAACATTCTTAGATTATTGCAATGTCTCCTTTCACGAAACTTTTATATTTGTATTTAAAACTTTGAATCTAACTAGCTTCAACGACTTTAACATCTTACCTGTAAATTGACAACTTATTGACAGCTCTAACATTGAAAAAGATCTCTGACGTCCTTGTGACTCATTGGCTTCTAGTTTTTATCTATAAACCCTCGTTTTGCTGTTCCTAGCTTTGAAGAATACAGCGTTGTGTACCTTGTCAATTTCCCTTAGAATCTTGTATATTGTTAACATATTCCCTTTCTCCTTTCCTCGAGTGTGGTAAGGTCGAGTTCCCACAATCTTTCCTTATATTTTACGGCCTTTAACTCAGGAACGAGTCTCGTTACATATCACTGAACCTTTTCTAGATTATTATTTTTTTTTTTTTTTTTTTTTTTTTAGGTAAGAGTTCCATGTTGTGAATGCCTATGTAAGTGCAGGTCTCACCTTCGCTGTATATAGGGCCTAAAAAAGCCCCCCCCCCCTTTGTCAAATTTTCTGAAGGATGCACTCAAGTTGTTTAGTATGATATTATGCAGCTGTTATTCTGCTAATGTGGACTTCTGGCATCACAAATGGGGTTATGTTCACTCCCAGGACTTTCTTCCTGATTGTAAGAAATTGTTTTCCCTTTTTCCTATATTGCTGGTGTTAATACGCCTGTTACATTTTTCGTAACTTTGCATTTGACCGAGTTAAAATTAGGCAGCGATTTTCTCAGAACATTTCGGAAGTATGTCCAAATTTTATTAAATATCTCAAAGTATCACTGTCCTTTCTTCTCGTCAGCTTTGCGTCATCTGAAATACTGATATGAAGGAGCCAATTTCCTGTCAGGTGATTGACAAATAGAAACAGCATGGTTCCTAGAACGGAACCTTGTGGTGCTCCACTTGTAACCTCTCTCCACTCTGATGTCTCTGCCCTTTTGCTTCCTTCTTGATTGATTCTCTCTGACCAACCTTAGAACTTTTCCTGTTACGCCAGCTTCTCTCACTATATGTCTAGCAACTTGCAGGCAGTACTTGTTAGTAATGTGGGCCTGTGTAATGGTTTGTCTCCCCCATTTCTTGTATATTGGTACCACATTAGCCATTTTCCTTCAGTCAGGAAGTTCTCCCATTTTTATTGAGGAATTAATTATTACGCCAAGTGGCCTGCTAAATGCTTCAGTTGCCTCTTGGTATGCATAACAAAATTGTGCCTGGTCCTAAGGCGTGTGACCAGTATTGACAGCAGCAGCAATCTAGTAGGGAAGCAGGAATGAGTCTACAGTCGAGCCTCTAGGGAGGTTGTAAAGCCGAGGCACGTGCATTGGCAGCAGCGACAGTCCAACAACACAGAGGAAGCGGCAACACCACAGTATTGGATGCCTTGAGCTTTGCCTCTCAGTTGACATCGTCGAAGTCCGTCTCTCACTAGGTTATGTCACTGGACACGCCAAGATCTACCCATCCAGTAGGCACACAGACACAAATGAGGTCCGTATCCCCCTCTCTCCCACCACCACCAACGGCTTTGTTGTTAAACACACAACCGTAGACAGCCAACACACCACCACACCAACAGAGAGAGTCCATTTCATCCACGAACCCGAGGCGAACCTTCCTAAGGGACCCACGAAGACGATGGGCTGCTACACACGACAGGAAAAACTCCTGTGAGAGGTGCTCTGTTATGAACCCTTCGTAACAAGGTTGTTTTTAAACTATGATCCTACTCAAGTTCAGAGTACTCTAACCTTTATGGTAATATAGTGTAATGTTTAAGGTAAATAAAAATAAATGCACTTAAAATAACCTGTTATTTTACCCTTCACCATAATATGTACAAGTCTATATGTGAGGTCATCCTGAGCGGCGTTACTAACCCTCACGCTAGCCTGCTTCACAGATGACTGACACTAAGCCTCTGTTGAGGTCTTCAGGGCACCATTAGCCCTTACGTTAACTGCCGTTATGGAGCAGTCTTCAAATGCCCCCCCCATCTCCTTTACGCACTTGATAGTACGCTCATCCGGTAATGTGCAAAGCGCTCACCTAGCCCCACAGGCTAGCACCTTCCAATAGTGAAGTCCACAGTGTTCAACCATAGCGCTTACCTAGCTCCACTGGCTGGTACCTCTAGGAGTCCACAGCTCTCACCTAGCCTCACTGGCTAGTCCCTCCAGGAGTAAAGTCCACAGCGCTCAACAAGCCCACTTGGCTAGCACCTTCAGGTCGACCCAAGTACTCTTCCCATGTCCCGGCTTCACTGATTTCCATTGCCGGTCCCTGATTGGTCGTCACCTTCCAGCCCAGTCAACTAGAAGTTGTGAAACTATGATTAATGGGAGGGTCAACTGCTATAGTTCGGCATCTAGATAGTAGATAGCGCCGAGGTCCGTCACATGCCCATTCTTGGGCCCCCATTTCTCATGGCTCTATCAAACAGGGCAATGTTGTGCCTCACCCAAGAGCCTCCTCTACCGACTCCTTACAACATCGTTACGACAGCCGACATGCACTTGGACCACACGGGTACTGTACCAGCTTGCACACAACACTAACAAAGATGCATAAAATAACAATTTAATGGCAGGACATACAACAACATTCGATACGTAGTGGCTGATTTCATTGAGTCTGACCAACCCGACGTGCAACTATTAAACAGCTCGTGCGACACAAATGCTCACATAATCCGTCACTACGGATACACTATAAACCAGTCACCGGATGAGGCACACGATGGAATTGTCATACTAATCAAACACAGACAAAATTATTGACCAATTATGGCAATTCTGACACTTCAAGCCATAAAACTTCACTCACACCCAGAATCATTATTAGTACCACCTACAATCGTCCCAACACCAACATACCACAATATAACTTGACTAGACTCTTCAACTACACAAATTTGCCCGTCATTCTAATGGCTGACCTGAACACTAAACACCCCACATTTCACCACAACACTCCAAACCAGCACCGATATATTTTCCACCAAATATACTTGTAAAACGACTAACGTTCCTGGGACCAGACATCCACACGTTCTATGCTAACAACGGCCTCGGGCGACCTGACTTCATATTCACAAACGGATCAGGCACCCACCTACCCCACACAACTCCCTACCCCTTCATAGGTTCGGACCACATTCCTGTCACCCTCTATCTCTCAAAAAATATTCATACAGGGCCTCCCACGTTTTGCATAAAACAGAGCTGACTGGGCAGTACTCACTGTATGCAAGAGACAGACCGAACATTCACATATGATAAGACGCCCGAGGACACTGACACCCAACTACACCTTATACAATACAGTCACAAGCAGCGGCTGCAACAACACCGCTCATCACCCACAGGAGAAGGTACTCTTACCACTTCCATACGATCCAGGAGACTTATTACACACTACTGTGACGGGAAAAAATAGTTGTTATTGCAGTCTTCTCTAAGCAGATGGAATGCCTGTCACAAATTTACAAATAAAAGTATAAACAGTTAAACTGCAAGTTGTCTTCACTGCGAGGTTAACTGTAGGAGAACAGTTACAGAACAATAATACAGAACAAAAATTTAAAAATACTTTACTTTAATAGAAATCTTACTTTAAACAAAATTACAAAATAAAAAAGGTTTTAAATTTGGCTTTATACAGAGTACAAGGTAAACAAGATAAAGACAAATTTACATTACGTTAATACTAGAAAATATGGTGCATGAATACTGCGAGTCAAACTGAATAGCTCTTACCACACCGGGGTATGTCAACAGGTCTACTCAGCAAGAGCACTCAGAAGTAATCTGAATCTTGGAGAGCTTGGTAGCCCTATTTATACAGAATATTGGCCGGGTAGGTGGCGCTCATTGCTTCTTTAACTATGAACCGGGTCACTTAAACTGCTTGTTTTGGAGGGCGGGGCCTCCCAGGAACCTAGGTGGGGTGATGGCCAGTGGGAAGGGGGTTGGTAGACTGGTGGTATTTTCTAGACGTCTGAAAGTAGTAGCAGTAGTAGTTCTTGGCTGCAGTTCTTTATTAAATAGACATGTAGAGTAGTAGTAGAGTAGAAGAGGTGATAATGGAGTAGGCCGAATGTCTTCCTAGAGATTTTACTGTGACACTACCAAAACAGATTCATACAAAACCAGCACAGACATGGCCAAGTACTGTTGGGCCTCACTTTACTGCGTAATCATGTACTGAATAGTCTGGTCAATGATCATGCCAAGCACGGGACACGCCTAGTTTTTTTATTATTTATAAAATTAACACAAAATGTTCAAATACACAGCACAAATACAAACCCTCAAGAATTTTGAAACCATTAAAAAAATCAAGGTAAACAACTACACCACTTTAAAACAAATCACTTTCAACGACAAACATCACAGAACCGGCAGACGTCATAAAAGTTTTCCGGCAACACTGGCAGACAATCTTTCACCCACACAGCCAACTGCACTTCAGAACTGCTGACACCTGGAGAGGTCAAGATGATGCTACCGAGATCCCCCCCCCCCCAAACAGAGCCCCGGAGGCCTCGGGTATAGGGCCTGAACTCATTAGACGCCTTCCTATGACGCTTATCAACGGCCTGACTGCTCTCAATAATGCCTCCCTTGTTACAGATAATTTTCTCAACTCTTAAAAAACAACTACTATTCTCATCTCAAATCCAGGAAAACCACATAATGACCCCAAAAACTACCGACCAATCAACTTACTTGAAACGCTCGGGAAGGTTTTCGATCATCCAGTAAACCTCAGACTTTGACAACATCTTGAAGACAATGGCCTACTAACTGAAAGACAGCTCGGCGGCTTCTCCCACAGGTCGACGCATGACGCTCCTATAATAGTGCTGAACTACATACTAATCAACCAGAAAGAATGCCGCAAGACAGCACTAGTGACCAAAGACATCGAGAAGACCTTCGACAGGGTATGACACAAGGGACTTTTATTAACAAGATGTGTAACAACTCTGACCTGCCCTTGAACACTAAGAAACAACTCTGCAATTACTTGGACGACCAACAGATGAGGATTCACTTTCTGAGCCTCCACTCTCACTACTTCCCTTATCACTCAGGGGTCCCACAAGCCTCCGCTCTTGCACCAAGACACTGTGCACTACATAAATGAAATTCCCGACCATATACAACCAAAAATATCTCGCGCTATGCTATGCAACTGACATGAAAACTAATAACAGAGTCATCACATCGATGACCTTTCAAGCCTAACACAACGGGAAATATACATTACATGGAAGTACGACTGGTAAATACAGTCGAACCACATTAAATCCACCATCACATACTTGTACCAGAAACGTGCTAACACAATGCTGGACAAACTCTACTCGCAATCAATCCCAACATATATTCCCGTCACCAAAATCACTAAAATACTCTGCCTAAATCTTAATAACTTACGAATACACTGCACACAAACACGCCAAAGCAAAAAGTCCCTCCTTCGACTATGCAGACTCAAACACCAACCCATCAAAAAAAAAAAAAAAAAAGCTACACATGTCTTAAGCCCTAATTCGTCGTCTCATAACATACGCCCCAATGTACCTAATGCTCTCGCCCAACACAAGTAAGTAATTATCAAAGAAGGCACCAAGCCGGGAAAGTTTTGTAGCACCATCAAATATGCGGAATAATCAGAGTGCTAAATATCACTGAGAATTCCAATACGAGAACAGATACACATCAGGTGAACGATATCAAAAGAATCCGATTCACCAAGAATTCTATCGAGGGATAAATGACCACAGGAGACGGTCGGAAAGCAAGACAAACGCTTGTCTTGGAAGTCAGGACATTCAACAAGGATATGCACAACAGTAAGAGGGACAATGAAGTTAGGACAATAAGGAGCAGGGCGGCCCTCCATTAGGTGTCCATGAGTTAAGCTCGTATTGCCAATATGCAGCCTTGCCAGAGCTGTTTCCCATCGTCGGTTACAGTGGTAGGAGGAAGTCCACAGTGGACGCACTACTTTTAAGAGTACGTAGTGTTATGATCTCAGCCTGCAGGAGAAACGAGTCTCCCTTCTTGAGAGTTATTCATCAAGCCTGACCTGATTAGAAGGTCTAGCAAATATTGAGGTGATAACGCATATGTAAAATAGTTGCTTGGATATGTATAACAATTTGAGATTATGGGCAATGAAGAAGAAAACAGATAAATGACTGGCTATGAGATGTGGATATTTTGCTGGAGGCGTGAGGCTCGCTTCTGGAGGGGCTTTGACCTCACTTGAGTGCCAGACATCGCAGGGGAAAGCCGCGCTCCGTTGAGCTCCCGTCAGAAGGGAACCCCTAGTGATCTATCTCGAAGAGAAGAGAAGTGTGTAGACGTGCCAGCTGTGGAATTGAGCTGGGAATGTTGTGGTCTCAAGTCCTGGTCGAAGAAGAGAGTATCAAGCCGGCCAGAGACATTATTGTGGGCCGTGGAAGCGCCCTGACCAAGCCTCGTCAGAGGAAGGAGCGCCCTCGACCAGACGATCTGTGGTAAGCACGATATACGCCAGTTCATAGTGATTGCTTGTAGTTGGTCGTGTGCCCAGCGACAGTAGCAACAGTTATTGATAAGTTAGACATGTTTTAATAAGGCAGAAAGCCTGAAATAAGAGAGTGGAGAGGGAGGAACACGGAGCGACGTCCGTCCCCTCCGAGCTCTGGCAGGTGACTGAGAGCTCCCCACGGCGAAGGCCCCTCCCTGAGTGAGTGAGGCGGAGTGAGTGAGGACCGCCGCCGGGCAAGGTGGAGTATGGACCCGCCCAAAACGGGGAAGTCCACTCTCACTGTATGTAGAGGACAGATAGAGGTTTGAGGCAAGCATATTGTGTGGTTATTTTTGTTTATGTGTTAAAGGGAAACATTTTATTGGAGTGTCGATGGGTTGCAGGTTTGTCTTTGGGGAAGAAGTTGCTGAGAACTTCGAAGCCAGCACAGAAGAAGTAGTTGATGAGACTCCCAGGTAGTGGAACAGAGGACCTCGAGCTGTGAGGAGAAGCAGTGAAGAGGAGTGTCACGTGCTTCTGTAGAGGTGGCGAAGCACCATAGTTGCTCGAGGGAACTTCATGGTGTAGCAGCCAAGAGAGCTGTGGAGGACCCTAGCAGAAGGGTGAAGCACCGTAGTTGCTCAAGGAAACTTCATGATAGCAGCCTGGAGGAGCTGCAGAGGATCCTGGTAGTTAAGCCTGGAAGAACCTGAAGATATCAGGGTAGTGAACTTCCAAAGGTGGAAGGGAAGTTCTGGTGGATTACTTGTAGGGAGTTGATAGTGTTTGGTTGTCGTTTGCGTGCAAGACGCAGTGAGAGGGGAGTGATTGTTTGCAGTGTTACGTCAAGGAGTGTTTTATACTGAAGTTTAGAGTTACAGTCATAGGCTGGATTACCTACAAATGTATGTGTTCTAGGACTGATAGAGTGATCGATTGATCATTGTTGTGCATCAATGAACATTTATACTGATATATGTTATTGCATTCAAATGCTGTTTTTCTTTGTACACATTTAAAGATATTAGTATATTTTGGTAGCAGTCTTTCCTGTAGACATATATTATTAAATATGACCGAAAAAGTAAGATTAATAATTCTAACACGAATTTTCTCAATCTTTCGTACATTACGCTTCACTGTTGGAGGTAAATCAAAAATCAATTCTCCAAAATTCATTTTTATTTCTAGTATGATGCGACACGGGCGCGTTTCGTAAAACTTATTACATTTTCAATGACTTTAGTTCACAAATACACAACTGATTAGAACTTACGTATCTCCGATTTTATATCTACATTTGAGTGAGGTGGGAGGGGTGATGTGGCATTAACACAAGACAGAACAAGAGGGGATATTAATAGGGTATTAAAAGTATCAACACAAGACAAAACACAAACAATGGGTATTGAATAGAAGTGTTTGTAGAAAGCCTATTGGTCCATATTTCTTGATGCTTCTATATTGGAGCGGAGTCTTGAGGTGGGTAGAATATAGTTGTGCAATAATTGGCTGTTGATTGCTGGTGTTGACTTCTTGATGTGTAGTGCCTCGCAAACGTCAAGCCGCCTGCTATCGCTGTATCTATCGATGATTTCTGTGTTGTTTACTAGGATTTCTCTGGCGATGGTTTGGTTGTGGGAAGAGATTATATGTTCCTTAATGGAGCCCTGTTGCTTATGCATCGTTAAACGCCTAGAAAGAGATGTTATTGTCTTGCCTATATACTGGGTTTTTTGGAGCTTACAGTCCCCAAGTGGGCATTTGAAGGCATAGACGACGTTAGTCTCTTTTAAAGCGTTCTGTTTTGTGTCTGGAGAGTTTCTCATGAGTAGGCTGGCCGTTTTTCTGGTTTTATAGTAAATCGTCAGTTGTATCCTCTGATTTTTGTCTGTAGGGATAACGTTTCTATTATCAATATCTTTCAGGACCCTTTCCTCCGTTTTATGAGCTGTGGAAAAGAAGTTCCTGTAAAATAGTCTAATAGGGGGTATAGGTGTTGTGTTAGTTGTCTCTTCAGAGGTTGCATGGCTTTTCACTTTCCTTCTTATGATGTCTTCGATGAAACCATTGGAGAAGCCGTTATTGACTAGGACCTGCCTTACCCTACAGAGTTCTTCGTCGACTTGCATCCATTCGGAGCTGTGGCTGAGAGCACGGTCGACATATGCGTTAACAACACTCCTCTTGTACCTGTCAGGGCAGTCGCTGTTGGCATTTAGGCACATTCCTATGTTTGTTTCCTTAGTGTAGACTGCAGTGTGGAAACCTCCGCCCTTTTCCATGACTGTTACATCTAGAAAGGGCAGCTTCCCATCCTTTTCCATCTCGTAAGTGAAACGCAGCACAGAACTCTGCTCAAATGCCTCCTTCAGCTCCTGCAGATGTCTGACATCAGGTACCTGTGTAAAAATGTCGTCAACATACCTGCAGTATATGGCCGGTTTCAAGTTCATGTCGACTAAGACTTTTTGCTCCATCGAGCAAAAAGTCTTAGTCGACTTGAACTTGAAACCTGAAGAAACCTGAACTTGAAGATATTGTTAATAGAAACGTTATCCCTACAGACAAAAATCAGAGGATACAACTGACGATTTACTATAAAACCAGAAAAACGGCCAGCCTACTCATGAGAAACTCTCCAGACACAAAACAGAACGCTTTAAAAGAGACTAACGTCGTCTATGCCTTCAAATGCCCACTTGGGGACTGTAAGCTCCAAAAAACCCAGTATATAGGCAAGACAACAACATCTCTTTCTAGGCGTTTAACGATGCATAAGCAACAGGGCTCCATTAAGGAACATATAATCTCTTCCCACAACCAAACCATCGCCAGAGAAATCCTAGTAAACAACACAGAAATCATCGATAGATACAGCGATAGCAGGCGGCTTGACGTTTGCAAGGCACTACACATCAAGAAGTCAACACCAGCAATCAACAGCCAATTATTGCACAACTATATTCTACCCACCTCAAGACTCCGCTCCAATATAGAAGCATCAAGAAATATGGACCAATAGGCTTTCTACAAACACTTCTATTCAATACCCATTGTTTGTGTTCTGTCTTGTGTTGATACTTTTAATACCCTATTATTATCCCCTCTTGTTCTGTCTTGTGTTAATGCCACATCACCCCTCCCACCTCACTCAAATGTAGATATAAAATCGGAGATACGTAAGTTCTAATCAGTTTTGTATTTGTGAACTAAAGTCTTTGAAAATGTAATAAGTTTTACGAAACGCGCCCGTGTCGCGTCAGACTAGAAATAAAAATGAATTTTGGAGAATTGATTTTTGATTTACCTCCAACAGTGAAGCGTAATGTACGAAAGATTGAGAAAATTCGTGTTAGAATTATTAATCTTACTTTTTCGGTCATATTTAATAATATATTTAAAGATATATATATATATTTCTCTTGCTGCTAGTGCAACAGTGTATGTAGACTTGATCAACTTGAGGAGGTTGATAGTATCAGGTGGTGAACCAGGAGATAGGATACCACTTGATAAGCTGATGGTAGAGTTCTGGTTGTGTTGGAGAGCAACCTGATTGTAATAGTATAGAGTATAGGATTCATTATTATTGTATGTGTGTATGTATTGTGTATGTGCTTTGTCCAGTAAATGTATTCCAATTTGCTGGTGTTTGCCCTTGTCCTAGTGAGGCTTCCCATGAAAAAGTACAGAAGGAGAGAGAGAGAGAGAGAAAGAACCAAGAACCACTGCTGTGGACAGGGTAGAAAGTAATACTAATAAGTCAAAGAGGGATTGAGGAGATCATATCACCTAAGGAGAGAGTGGGGAGTCACAGCGGCTCGAGTGGGTGTGTGCACGTGACAACGAGGCTAAGTGGTGGAGCCGCATCCCCTGAATGTGTGACGTTGAGCCCCTCTCCAAGAGCCAGAAGCTCCAGGGTGATCACCAGGGTGATCTCCTGGTAAAGTATAAACACTCTACCAAGTTGTGGGTTGGGTTGTCCGTAGAGAAGGATCAACGACGACGACAACACCACCAACCCACAGACTATAATAGTAGTTTGTTACCAGTAACAGAAGACCAACAACCCTGCTACGGCAAGGATGCCGAAATGAATAACTGGGTAAAAGTCGGAATAAGGAATACATTTATGGGAGATGGGATAAGTGCTGATAGCTTCCATAGTGGCAGTGTCCGCACGCTCATTTAGAGACACCAATAAGGCTGGGAACCCAGAAAAAAGTCAACTGTTAAAACTACTGGAGATAAGAAACAGCCAATGTTGAATCTCTATGACTACCGAATGGACTGGATTAAACGATTCCAGATCCATGAGGGCACTGTGAGAGTTATCTACAACCACAAAGGAGGATTGACAGCGAGAAAGCTGGAGACGAAGAGCAGAGAGAATAGCATAAAGTTCTGCCGTGAAGATGCTAGTCTCCGGAGGCAAGCGACACATATAGGTGTGGTCAGGAAAAACAACAGTAGCCTACACTGTCTGCAGACTTAAGACCCATCTGTGAAGATAGAAACTGAGCGGTAATGTTAAGAAAAGTTTTCAAGGAAAAGGCGTTTCAGAACTGTAGGAGGGGTAAAAGCTTTAATGATGAGGGTGAAGGATTTGAACTATAGAGGAAGGGGAACCTCCACAGGGGCAAGGAATGAACAAAATGAGGAGAAATATTAGTAATACTAATCAAAAGAGAATGTTGCGGGCGAGACAACTGGACAGAAAAAGGGGGGGTGTTGAGGGATAACAGTAACTACAGGAGGGTGGAAAAGTCAAAGCACGACACAGGCGAGAGTGAGGGTGTTGTAAAGACCACGCAAGGTAGCGAAGACAGTAGCGATCTCGGCGGTCCTGGAGAGACAGGAAGCGAATGTCAACGTACAAGCTGAGGGTAGGAGTCGAATGAAAGGCACTAGACCTGAGCCACAACCCAGTATGGTGCAAAGGATCGAAGAGAAATAGGAGAAGCAGAAGAGTAAGCAAGGCAACCATAATCGAGTTTAGACCGTATGAGAGAGGAATGCAAAGAGAAGAGCGTACGACTATCCGCTTCTTAAGAATTATGGGACAGAACCTTAAGTAGGGTAAGGACCTTCAACACGGAGGTAAGGGATATGGGGCGATCAAGACAAACGAGTGTCAAAGATTAACCCCAAAACCTTCGCAGAATCCCTGTACACAATGGGAAGACCATAAAGCGTCAAAGAAGGTCGAAGGAAGACATGCTTATGAGTAAAAGTCATAGCACAAGTCTTAGTTGCAGAGAACCTGAAGCCATGATTGGTGGCCCAAGACAACACGGCATCAATCGCAAGTTGAAGCCGTCGTTGAAGAAGAGGCGAATCATCACCTCGACAGCAAACAGTAAGATTGTCGACATAAAGAGCGGAGAAGATGCCAGAAGGAATGAAGGAAAGAAGACCATTGAGAGCAACCAGAAAAAGAGTAGTGCTCAGAACACTACTTAGGGGGTACATCTTCGTATTGCCGAAAAAGAGGGCAGAGAGAGAGTGGTACCAAGCCTGACTAAATGAACGACGAGAGAGGAAGCTTTGGAGGAAGAGAGGAAGATTAGACAAAGGCCAAAAGAAAGAAGTTGGGATAGAATATAGTATCTCCAGGTTGTGTCATCTCCAAGTTCACCAGGACATCAGTTGTGCTGTAGCACTTACGAAAACCAAATTGAGAAGGAGAAAAGAGGTGATGGTGTTCCAAGAACCACATCAGACGTACATTTACCAAACGTTCAAAGAGTTTGCAAACACAGATCGTGAGAGCAATAGGACGGAAGTCCTTAGGGGATGTCCCGAGAGACCCCGGTTTCCGAATAGGAAGTACAACGGCATTGAGCCAGACCTCATGGACTGACGACTACTCCCAGGCCTGGTTATACAGACTCGGTAAATACCGAGACGTGCGAGGAGGGAGATGGCGAAGCATCTCACAATGAATGTTATCCGAGCCCGCTGCCGTAGAAGCTCAGAGGGCCAGAGCAGCCTAATGCTCAGAGCGAAGGGATCGTAGTAGGGAAGGCGGAGATAAGTGCGGAAATCTAAGGGATGAGATTCAAGAGCAGGTTTTCGAAGGAAGGAAGGATTGAGGAAGATGAGAACCAGAGCTAACAGAAGAAAAGTGGGAACCCAGCTCGGTCGCGACCTGCACTAGGTCCGCCAGAAGAGTACCACGGAGGTGAAGAACCGGCGAGATATCTGGAACGAACTTATCCCCAATCTTGCAGTTCTTCTTCAAGCTCTGCGCCAGAGTTGTATCGGACGTAATGGTGGAAACATAAGCTTTCCAACTCTTGCACTTTACTGAACGAATGGTCATACTGGCCACCGCACTTGCTTTTCGAAACAAAATAATAGAATCAGCCGTCTGCCGTGGTCGGTGTTTCCTCCAGGCCGCACGCTTACAGCGGACAGCCCGAGCGCAGTCTGCATTCCACCAGGAAACGCACTTCAGCCTGCCCAGGTTGGTAGACCGAGGAACAGTACAATCACAATACTTTCCAAACAAAACATAAAGAACAAACACGTACAACAGGTAAAGCACGCCATAACAAATGGAAGGCAAAACAAAATGGCACAACCGAACAAAGAGCACTCGCCAACAGCCTGAAGGGCACACGATATGACGCACACAAGCGCATATGACATCCACAACCGAACACACAAATACACAGGAAACGCACACCCACCCACCTGCCATACAAAGAAAACCTACAACATACACCGGAGCATGCAGGAACTGGGAAACAAAACCCACCCCACCCACTCACACACACACACACACACCCCATCCGCACCGCACACAACAGGAAACACAGAATACACAGAAATTATTTGCGAGGAACAACGTGAGAAATGTACTTCTTCGGGAAAACAGCGGAAGGATACTTCTTCTTGTAAGCCTCCCAGACCAAATCTTCAAGGTAGGTAGGGTTGTTGATCCCTCTCTCCCGAGGGGTATCATAAACTCAAGAACATCTATATCGGGCGGCAAAGGCCAACGCCCGAGGTCACTGACGCAAGTCGCATAACGACGCCGGGGAGCGCCATCCACGCCCATCGAGGAAGCAGACGACACTGGAGAAGCGGACGAGGGCCGCCGAGACTGCCACGCCGTCGCACACATAGGAGCAGGGGCCGGACGACGAGACTGTAGCACCTCCATGGATACCGCAGGAGACACAGAAGAGACTGCTGGAGGCGGAAGAGGCGGCAAGACCGCTGCCGAGGAAACGGGTAACAAGGAAGGGGCCACAGAACTCTCAGAGCGAGCATCCTTTCTCAACACCATCACCAGGCCACCCCGCTCACCACCCCCCACGAAGAACCAGAGCCACCCCACGCAGGCAACGCACCTGAAGCAGGACCCTCGGACACCAGACCAGGAGGGGAGGCCGAAACGCCGGCACCGGCATCCTCAGGCAAGTGTACCTCCGCCACCACTGTAGTGTGCACCACATCCGGAGCCACCCCACCGTCAACGGAAGGATCACAATCGTCGAAGTCGCCAACTTCAGCCCACGCAGAAGAACGCCGGGAACGCTTAGGCTCGGGCCGCACATCATCAGACCCGGTGGCAGACTCAGCGACCCGCGCAGCACTAGCCGGGCGAACCGACGCACGCCGCAGTACGGCAGCCTCAACCACATGGGGCACCAGGCCAGGCACAGGAGGGAATGCTGGATCCACCCAAGCTCCAAAAACAGCCGGAACAGACGGCGAGGGTGCAGTGACCGGGACAGACACAGCAGAGGAAGAACTGGAAGACGAGGGGTCCGAGCAAACGGCAGTCGGAAGAGGCTCAGGGACACCAGCCGGAGCAGGCGGAGCACTAGGCGAGGACACAACCTCCGGAGGAGATGCGGCAGCAACAGGGGGCACAACAGGCGGAGCAACAGCTGATACAAAGGGCACCTCCTCAGTCGAAGAGACGTCCACACCCACCGAATCATCCCCCACAGGAAGGGGCGGAAAATCCTCCTCACTGAAGAGATTCACCGGTGCAACAGCAGGCGCAGAACAGGCAGCAGCCTGATGGCCCAAAAGACCACAACGATAACACGTCCGCGGCTGGCGGGCATAAAACACCCGAACGTTGTACCCCATAAGGCGCACAGAGGACGGAATATCCGCCCGGAGTCTCATGCCCAGGGTGCGAATGTTAGACCTCACACCCTTAAGAGGACTAGAAGACACCACGTTCACCCCCACACTAACTACCGCGCCAAACCGGCGCGGTAGTTAGTGTGGGGGTGAACTGGGGGGGGGGGGTGAGCCGAAATACCGCCGTAGCAGAGCCTCTGGAAACTCCAAGGGAGCCCCATGCACACTGATGTAAGTAAGTGCACCACTTCTATCAGAGAGGGTTACAGTGCCCGCACCATCCAGCAAAGGTTGTGTCCGCCCCTCGTAACGCCGTAGAAAATCGCGATACGCCACCTCCTCTGTGAACTTCACAATCGCCCTACGGGCTGTTACCAACTCGACCCCATAAATCTCAAACACAGGGACAGAGAGCATTTCACAAGCCAGTGCAATCTGTGGGTAACCAGCCCGCACAGAGAACTCTAGTCCCACAGACTGAGCCCGGACGACAGGGGATAAAGGGACCCCCATCGTAACGCCACATCAGCACAGACGAGCAGACACACAAACGTTTGTGTGTTTGCAAACGAGAGCACAAAGGAGAAGATCCTATCAAGGAAGACCTCCCTGAAAAACGTGGGAAAATTAAAAAATGTATTCCTCCAGAGAGACATGACAAGGGAGGAGAGAGCCGTGGCGGCAGAAGCAAGGAAGAGGCGCAGGGCGAGAGGGGAAAACCAGGAAGTCACAGCTCCCAACACAACACCCCCAGAGGCGAGGGGGGAACCCACAACCAGCTACCCAGTAACACCAGAAGGGAGGACAACCCCGCCTCCCTCCTCTGCATAGAAAACCCCTCTACCCCAAACCCTCCCTGCCCCCACTCAAATGTTCAGCCAAATCTCCCTCCCCTCACACCCAATCTCCACCCTTCTACCCCTCTCATCCTCCCGAGTCCTCCCTCCCCCCCCCTTTCCTTCACGTCCTCCTTCCCCTTTTACCCCATACCCTCCCGAGTCCTCCCCCCCCCTTTCCTTCCCGTCCTCCCTCCCCTTTCACCCCATACCCTCCCTGTCCCTCCCACTTCACTGGATCCCCCGCCCCTCATCCCAGTATCCTCTGAGACCCTGTTATCCACCTCACAGGTCCTCACACCCATGGAACAGCCTCCCCCACCAGCAGAACACTCACCAAGGAGGCGATTTGAGAAGGGACAGAAGAAAGTGAGCCTCAAAGCGATGTACACTAACATAGATGGAATTACAAATAAAGCAAATGAGCTTGGAGAACTGGTACTAGAGGAAAACCCAGACATAATAGCCCTCACAGAAACAAAGATCACGAAAACGATAACAAACGTAGTGTTCCCACAGGACTATTATGTTATGAGGAAAGAGAGGGAAGGAAGAGGTGGGGGTGGTATAGCTCTGCTGGTAAGAAAAGGCTGGGATTTTGAGGAGATGGATATTCAGGGCTGTGAAGGTTTCAGTGACTACATAGCAGGTACTGTAACAAATGGAGGGAAAAAAATTATAGTCGTAGTCATATATAATCCACCACCAAATGACAGAAGACCTAGACAGGAATATGATAGAAACAACATGGCCACCATTAACATAATAGAAAGAGCAGCTTCTGTTGCTAGCAGGAATGGATCTGGACTACTAATTATGGGAGACTTCAACCATGGGAAGATAGATTGGAAGAACAGAGACCGGCATGGAGGACCAGAAACATGGAGAGCTAAGCTGCTGGACGTAGCAACAAGAAACTTTAAGCCAGCACATCAAAGAACCAACAAGAATGAGAGGAGAAGATGAACCAGCAATGCTTGATTTGATATTTTCCCTAAATGAGTGGGATATAAGGGAAGTTAAGATGGAAGCGCCCTTGGGAATGAGTGACCACAGTGTATTGAACTTTGAGTACCTGGTAGAGCTAGGATTTATCTCCCCCAAAAAAGAACTAGGAATCAAAAGGCTGGCATACCGAAAGGGGAATTATGAACAGATGAGAAGTTTCCCAAGTGAAATGCCTTGGGACACAGACCTCAGAGATAAGTCTGTACAGGGTATGATGGACTATGTTATCCAAAAGTGTCAGGAGGCAGTAAACAGGTTCATCCCGGCCCAAAGGGAAAAATCCGAGAAGCAACAGAAGAATCCATGGTATAATAGGGCGTGTATGGAAGCGAAGAAACTGAACAAAAGGGCGTGGAAGAACTTCCGGAATAACAGAACACCAGAAAGCAGAGAGAGAGATACCAGAGAACCAGGAATGAGTACGTCAGGGTGAGAAGAGAAGCAGAGAAAAGTTTTGAAAATGATATAGCAAACAAAGCCAAGACCGAACCAAAGCTACTCCACAGTCACATCAGAAGGTAAACAACAGTGAAAGAACAGGTATTGAAACTTCGAACAGGCGAGGACAGGTATACAGAGAATGACAGAGATGTGTGAAGAACTCAACAAGAGGTTCCAGGAAGTCTTCACAATATAACAAGGTGAGGTCACCGTGCTAGGAGAAAGGGAGGTAAACCAGGTGGCCTTGGAAGAGTTCGAAATTACGAGAGAGGTGGTCAAGAGACACCTGCTGGATCTGGATGTTAGAAAGGCTGTTGGTCCAGATGGGATCTCACCATGGGTACTGAAAGAGTGTGCAGAGGCACTTTGCTTGCCACTCTCCATAGTGTATAGTAAGTCACTGGAGACGGGAGACCTACCAGAAATATGGAAGACGGCGAATGTGGTCCCAATATACAAAAAGGGCGACAGGCAAGAGGCACTGAACTACAGGCCAGTGTCCTTGACTTGTATACCATGCAAGGTGATGGAGAAGATCGTGAGAAAAAACCTGGTAACACATCTGGAGAGAAGGGACTTCATGACAAATCGCCAACATGGGTTCAGGGAGGGTAAATCTTGCCTTACAGTCTTGATAGAATTCTACGATCAGGTGACAAAGATTAAGCAAGAAAGAGAGGGCTGGGCGGACTGCATTTTCTTGGATTGTCGGAAAGCCTTTGACACAGTACCGCATAAGAGGCTGGTACATAATCTGGAGAGAAAGGCAGGTGTAGCTGGTAAGGAGCTCCAGTGGATAAGGGAGTATCTAAGCAATAGGAAGCAGAGAGTAACGGTGAGGGGTGAGACCTCCGATTGGCATGAAGTCACCAGTGGAGTCCCACAGGGCTCTGTACTCGGTCCTATCTTGTTTCTGATATATGTAAATGATCTTCCGGAGGGTATCGATTCATTTCTCTCAATGTTTGCGGACGATGCTAAAATTATGAGAAGGATTAAAACAGAAGAGGACTGTTTGAGGCTTCAAGAAGATCTAGACAAGCTGAAGGAATGGTCGAACAAATGGTTGTTAGAGTTTAACCCAACCAAATGTAATGTAATGAAGATAGGTGTAGGGAGCAGGAGGCCAGATACAAGGTATCATCTGGGAGAGGAAATTCTTCAGGAGTCAGAGAAGGAAAAAGACTTGGGGGTTGATATCACGCCAGACCTGTCTCCTGCAGCACATATCAAGCGGATAACATCAGCGGCATATGTCAGGCTGGCCAACATACGAACGGCATTCAGAAACTTGTGTAAAGAATCATTCAGAACTTTGTATACCACATATGTCAGGCCAATCCTGGAGTATGCAGCCCCATCATGCAGTCAAGGATAAGACTAAACTGGAAAAGGTTCAAAGGTTTGCCACCAGACTAGTACCCGAGCTGAGAGGTATGAGCTACGAGGAGAGACTACGGGAATTAAACCTCACTTCGCTGGAAGACAGAGTTAGAGGGGACATGATCACCGCATTCAAGATTCTGAAGGGAATTGATAGGGTAGATAAAGACAGTCTATTTAACACAAGGGGAACACGCACAAGGGGGACACAGGTGGAAACTGAGTGCCCAAATGAGCCACAGAGATATTAGAAAGAACTTTTTTAGTGTCAGTGGTTGACAAATGGAATGCATTAGGGGGTGATGTGGTGGAGGCTGACTCCATACACAGTTTCAAATGTAGATATGATAGAGCCCGATAGGCTCAGGAATCTGTACACCTGTTGATTGACGGTTGAGAGGCGGGACCAAAGAGCCAGAGCTCAACCCCCGCAAACACAACTAGGAGAGTACAACTAGGTGAGTACACTCCCGCCCGAAACTGGCAAACAACACCAACTGCTGGAGCGCCGAAGCAACACGTCTGTCCCCTACCGAAGCTAGGGCCAGACCATCAAGGACAAGTAGTGGCTGTGTGTAGAGACAGTGCTTTGTCTTTTAATTGTTATTGGTTGGTCTGACGTTCCCAGGATAGGCGAAGTTCAATTACGAGACGGCAGGACTGGCCGTTTGTTGAGAAGTTTGTCTTAGTGTGTTGCTGGATACATCTGCCAGGGTGCACTTCTGCCCGGGTGAAAAAGCACTTCGACTTGTAGAGACGAAGTAGGGTGTCTGACACAGTGACATTACGATGTAGGACTGGCCCATGTTGTGTTGAGTAGGGTGAACTCACCAGTGTGAGGACCACTGAGCGTGGGTGACGTATAACTTAAGACAGTGGACTCCCAGCTGAAGAAGACTGCAGAATTTGTCGTATTAGTGTCCTGTGCAAAAGTGACATCCGCAATATTCATATGTAAATATAGTGATTATACAGTATATATTTTATCTGGGAAAGTGCCGATTAGTATTGTCTACCCCCCTCCCCCATTTCCTTTCACGATTACTTGCTACTGCCAATTCTCTATAACTTACTATTCACTTGAGGTGGGGTGAATGAAGAAGAGACATCAAGCCCATTAGCAGCGACTGAGATAAAGAACCCGGTCACTGGTCGAGTGAGGCCATAACACCTTCCGTGTGAGACATTGATTGTAGTGGATGAACAGGCATAATAAGGGAGATATTAATAAGGTATTATATATTTCACTGAAGAGAACGTGAAAAAATATATATATTGAACAAGTTTAGATTTAGAAAAGACGTGAGTAAATACTAGTTTGGTAACAGCGTTGTTGACTTGTAGAACAAATTACTGGGTAATATAACAGCATAGGATCTCTTGAATTTGGGAGGATAATAATAGGAGCTGCTTCGTATGGGTCAATAGACCTTCTGCAGTTTCCTTCATTCCTATGTTCTTATGTTTTAATTCTTGTTGCCGATTTGTTCAGGTTCTATCAAAATAATTCCATGATTACGAGATTCAAACATACTGGAATAATATACACACGGCTTTAAAAACGTATCTTATAACACCATAAGTCACTTCAAAGAATATTAATAATTGAATATTATGTCCGCTTGACCTTCACTATGCTTGTGAAAATATTTAGTTTAATATTTGAAACATTTTCAGTAGATATTTCTTTTGTTGTCAGTCTTTGAACATTATCAACAGCATCTTCATCATTAATATAAGACAAGTAAAATCTCCTCGAGTTCTTTTACTGATGTCTAATGCACAATGATACGAAACATCTGAATTGATGTTAATACAACCAATGTTGTCCTCAATGATTTAAAACCTACATCACTTGTATACTTATCATACCTGCAATGTGTTCCTGCATTGTAACCCGAGCTACCTCTCACACCTGTAGCGTCCTCGCACATACCTGTAGTGATATACATATCATACTCGCACATACAGGTATATGCAGGTATGATATACATATACCTACAATGTGTTCCTATATTGTAACCTGAGCTTCCCCACGTGTTGCGAGAAGTGGTTTTAACAGCAGTGACCATGTGGAGGGCACGGTGGACATTACCTGTAGTTCCCTCATACACACCTGAAGCACCCTTGCACACACCTGCAGCTCCAACACACCTGCAATAGAAAAGCCCTTTTAAGTATATTTCGAGCAAATTAATTAGTGCATAACATTTAAAATGTATATATAAATCATACAAGTACATAAAGAGAGAGAGAGAAAGAGAGAGAGAGAGAGATAAAGAGAGAGAGAGATAAAGAGAGAGAGAGAGAGATAAAGAAAGAGAGAGAGATGAAGAGATAAAGAGAGAGATAAAGAGATAGAGAGAGATAAAGAGATAGTGAGAGATAAAGAGAGATAAAGAGAGATAAAGAGAGAAACAGAGAGAGAGAGAGAGTGAGTGAGTGAGTGAGTGAGTGAGTGAGTGTGTGTGTGTGTGTGTGTACTCACCTAGTTGTACTCACCTAGTTGTGTTTGCGGGGGTTGAGCTCTGGCTCTTTGGTCCCGCCTCTCAACCGTCAATCAACAGGTGTACAGATTCCTGAGCCTATCGGGCTCTGTCATATCTACACTTGAAACTGTGTATGGAGTGAGCCTCCACCACATCACCCCCTAATGCATTCCATTTGTCAACCACTCTGACACTAAAAAAGTTCTTTCTAATATCTCTGTGGCTCATTTGGGCACTCAGTTTCCACCTGTGTCCCCTTGTGCGTGTTCCCCTTGTGTTAAATAGACTGTCTTTATCTACCCTATCAATCCCCTTCAGAATCTTGAATGTGGTGATCATGTCCCCCCTAACTCTTCTGTCTTCCAGCGAAGTGAGGTTTAATTCCCGTAGTCTCTCCTCGTAGCTCATACCTCTCAGCTCGGGTACTAGTCTGGTGGCAAACCTTTGAACCTTTTCCAGTTTAGTCTTATCCTTGACTAGATATGGACTCCATGCTGGGGCTGCATACTCCAGGATTGGCCTGACATATGTGGTATACAAAGTTCTGAATGATTCTTTACACAAGTTTCTGAATGCCGTTCGTATGTTGGCCAGCCTGGCATATGCCGCTGATGTTATCCGCTTGATATGTGCTGCAGGAGACAGGTCTGGCGTTATATCAACCCCCAAGTCTTTTTCCTTCTCTGACTCCTGAAGAATTTCCTCTCCCAGATGATACCTTGTATCTGGCCTCCTGCTCCCTACACCTATCTTCATTACATTACATTTGGTTGGGTTAAACTCTAACAACCATTTGTTCGACCATTCCTTCAGCTTGTCTAGGTCTTCTTGAAGCCTCAAACAGTCCTCTTCTGTGTGTGTGTGTGTGTGTGTGTGTGTGTGTGTGTGTGTGTGTGTGTGTGTGTGTGTGTGTGTGTGTGTGTGTGTGTGTGTGTGTGTGTGTTTGCGCGCGTGCGCGCGCGCACGCTCGCCTATTTGTGCTTGTGGGGGTTGAGTTCTGGCTCTTTGGTCCAGCCTGTCAACCGTCAATCAACAGGTGTACAGGTTCCTGAGCCTATTGGCCTCTATCATATCTACACTTGAAACTGTATGGAGTCAGTCTCCACCACATCACTTCCTAATGCATTCCATTTGTCAAATAATCAGAAAACTTGTTTAGTGCCAAATATCTCTGTGGCTCACTTGGGCACTCATATTTTCCCCGTCCCCCCTAGTGCGTGTGCCCCTTGTGTTAAATAGACTGTCTTTATCTACCCTATCAATTCCCTTCAGAATCTTGAATGCGGTGATCATGTCCCCTCTAACTCTTCTGTCTTCCAGCGAAGTGAGGTTTAATTCCCGTAGTCTCTCCTCGTAGCTCATACCTCTCAGCTCGGGTACTAGTCTGGTGGCAAACCTTTGAACCTTTTCCAGTTTAGTCTTATCCTTTATTAGATATGGACTCCATGATGAGGCTGCATACTCCAGGATTGGTCTGACGTGTGTGGTATGCAAAGTTCTGAATGATTCCTTACACAAGTTTCTAAATGCCGTTGTTATGTTGGCCAGCCTGGCATATGCCGCTGATGTTATCCTCTTGATATGGCTGCAGGGGACAGTCTGGCGTGATGTCAACCACCAAGTTTTTTTCTCTGACTCGAAGAATTTCATCTCCCAGATGATACCTTGTATCTGGCCTCCTTTTCCCTACACCTATCATCAATACATTACATTTGTTTGGGTTTAACTTACAACCATTTGTTCGACCATTCCTTCAGCTTGTCTAGGTCTTCTTGAATCCTCAAGCAGTCCTCCTCCTGTCTTAATCCTCCTCATAATTTTGGCATCGTCACCAAACATTGAGAGAAATGAGTCTATACCCTCCGGGAGATCATTTACATAAATCAGAAACAAGATAGGACCGAGTACAGAGCCCTGTGGGACTCCACTGGTGATTTCACGCCAATCTAAGGTCTCACCCCTCACCGTAACTCTCTGCTTCCTATTGCTTAGGTACTCCCTTATCCACTGGAGCACTTTACCAGCTACTCCTGCCTTTCTCTCCAGATTATGTACCAGCCTCTTTTGGCGGACTGTGTCAAAGGCTTTCCGACAATCAAAGAAAATGCAATCCGCCCAGCCTTCTCTTGCTTAATCTTTGTCACTTGATCATAGAATTCTATTAAGCTGTCAGGCAAGATTTACCTTCCCTGAACTCATGTTGGCGATTTGTCACGAAGTCCCTTCCCTCCAGATGTGTTACTAGGTTTTCTCAGGATCTTCATCTCCTTGCATGGTATAAAAGTCAAGGATACTGGCCTGTAGCTCAGTGCCTCTTCCCTGTCGCCTCTTTTTTGTATATTGGGACCACATTCGCCATCTTCCATATTTCTGGTAGGTCTCCAGTGACCTACTATACACTATGGAGAGTGGCAAGCAAAGTGCCTCTGCACACTTTTTCAGTACCCATGGCGAGATACCATCTGGACCAAGAGCCTTTCTAACATCCAGACCCAGCAGGTGTCTCTTGACTTCATCTCTTGTAATTTCGAACTCTTCCAAGGCCCTTGGTTTACCTCCCTTTCTCCTAGCACAGTGACCTCACGTTGTTCTATTGTGAAGACCTCCTGGAACCTCTTGTTGAGTTCTTCACACACCTCTGTTATTCTCTTTATACCTGTCCTCGCCTGTTCTAAGTTTCATTCTCTGTTCTCTCACTCTTGTCTTCCTCCTGATGAGACTAGAATAGCTTTGGTTCGGTCTTGGCTTTGTTTGCTATATCATTTTCATAATTTTTCTCTGCTTCTCTTCTCACCCTGACACACTCATTTCTGGTTCTCTGGTATCTCTCTCTGCTTTCTGGTGTTCTGTTATTCCGAAAGTTCCTTCACACCCTTTTGTTCAGTTCCTTAGCTTCCATACATGCCCTATTACACCGTGGATTCTTCTTTTGCTTCTCGGATTTTTCCTTTTGGGCCGGGATGAACCTGTTTACTGCCTCCTGACACTTTTGGGTAACATAGTCCATCATATCTTGTACAGACTTAGCTCTGAGGTATGTGTCCCAAGATATTTCCCTTAGGAAAACTCATCTCCTCCTAATTCTCCCTTTAATATGCCAGCCTTTTGTTTCCTAGTTCTTTTTTTTTTTTGGGGGGGGGGGGGAGATCTGGATAAATCTGATCTGATCTTTTGGGAAGCAGGATAAAATTGTGTGTGTGTGTGTGTGTGTGTGTGTGTGTGTGTGTGTGTGTGTGTGTGTGTGTGTGTGTGTGTGTGTGTGTGTGTGTGTGTGTGTGTGTGTTTTCGATCCCTTGTAACGGTTGGGTGTGTGAAGCTTTGACAATCTAGTAAATCTTTGAGTTCACACTTATCAACATTGTGCGATTAGAATCGGCCGAACAGTCCAATGCATTGCATTTACATGCTTACAATGCAATGTATTTACATTGCAGTGTTGCATCCTCAACGGTGCTGTTTTCGACCTCAGTGTAGCATTCTTCCACTACATGCTGTTGCCGGGACTGAAGCAGGTGCTGGGGCTCTTCCTGGATGAGGAAGCGGGGCCAGTGTGGTCGTTGGTGCTGCCCATCCTCACTACCATCTTCAACATATTGTGGGTCTTGCCACTCTTCGTGCTCTCCAGGATCAACACCATATGGTTCCAACACATAGCTGACAGTGCATATCGCGAGCGCCAAGGACGTCCCCACCTGATCAGCAGCATCAGTAAACTTGTAGCCGATTCTCATCTCCATCTTTGTCCAGTTTCTTTTTCTCATACAGGCTAGCTTGATGAAGCTGGTTCCTCTGGTGGGTGTAGATGTGATCCTGAACGGTATTCACCTGTGTATGCTTAATGCACTATGCCTTTGAGTACAGATGGTTCAACATGGGTTGGGAAATATACAAGAGATTATGTTTCATCGAGGATAACTGGTCGCACTTCATTGGCTTTGGCCTTCCCCTGGCACTTGTCACAATGTATCAATCTTCAATGTAGATTATTGGATGTCTCTTTGCTTTGTCACTTCCTGTTTTCATCATCAGTGCCAACGAGGCTGATCTAGTGTTCAACACCAATGGTTGCCAAATGCATTTGTTTTCTTTGGTGGTTGGTGTGTCCAACCGCATCATCCAGACTCTTGTCACAAGATATCCTCCACCGACCCCCAGCAAGACTCCTCAGTTATCTCCTCATCGCTCTACTTCCTTTCTTCCCAGTAGACGTTTGAAAGATTTTTTTACTCAATGGGAATTGCTTCAGACATTTGAAGCTGTTTTATTGTCTGTGACTAAAGCAAAAGTTGTTTCACCAAAGATGCAACAATATTTCATATTAATATTGCTTGGCCGGCAGTTGTTCTGCTGTATACGAAGAATTATTTTGACCACATGTTGATTGATGATGATTTAGAGATACCATCTCTCTTCCCCAGAAGAGAAGCTACATGTATTAATCCCCATGGATTTTTTATATCCACATAACTTGGTCAAATAGGTCATCGAAGGGGGTGATGTCTTACGCCCCCTTACTCACTCAACTGGAACTTGTTCCATCAGCTATGAGTGTTATTTGGCTGCCTCTCTTGCCATCTTGTGCAAGGGACTATAGTTAACAATAGTATCTGAGGAAAATATGCGAGTGTATAGTAATTTTAAGGTTTTATGAGTGGCTTGTGAAGTCTATAAGATATATAGAACAAGAATGTGAATGTACTTAAAATAGTAAAATGGAGCGAGACATTGACAGTATGTGAAGAATTTGTAAGCTGATAAATAACTCGTGAGTAAGTGGATGCAAGGAAGCCAGACAGCTGAATGGACAGCGCTTCGGATTCGCAGTCCTGAGGTTCCGGGTTCGATCCCCCGGTGGAAGCGGAAACAAATGGGCTGAGTTTCTTTCACCCTGATGCATCTGTTCACCTAGCAGTAAATAGGTACCTGGGAGTTAGACAGCTGCTACGGGCTGCTTCCTGGAGATGTGAAACAAAAAATGAGGCCTTGTCGAGGACGCTAAGCCCCGAAATCATCTCAAGATAAGCCTCAAGATAAGATACATGCCAGTTTATATAATCATAATATTAATTGGAGAGAGGCAAAACATATTGCTAAGTGAAGGAGTTTTGATGAACGCAATTTGATCAAGTCAGCCCAAATTAACCAATGTCACAATATTTTTAATGTTAACATTGACCTGCACAAACTAGACCATTACTTATATATTGTAGTTACAAATTGTAACTACCTACTAAGTGAGGAAGGCAGGCTCGTGATTCGTCTATCTTCACCTGACCACAGTACAGTGAGGTAACGACATAGGGGAAGGGGGGGATCAGTTACATATAACCCCTCTAAGCTCTTCACTCTTAGAATGTCAGCCCCACTCCCATCCTGGCGTTTTATACCGGGAAGAGACGGAAGGCCTTCGTCAGTGATGTGAATTGGCGATCGGAGCACTATACAGATAGAAAGCTTTCTTCCATCGGCACCGACCCGATGAAGGGGACTTTCTTCACTCCTGGTGCCAGTTAAACCATGTTCCACCCAATCAAGGATCGGTTCCGAGCAACCTACACCAAGGCCGAGATTCCGGCCCTCTTGACGGCGAACTCATAGGCCAAGTATTATTTTCCGGGAATTGTCTTCCCTGGGGTCTGGGCCTAACCTAACTTCCACTATTTTAGGAACTCCTTGACCTTAGCTATTACCCCTCACAGAGCAGCCACGAGACCCCCCATAACAGTAAGTAAGTAATTATCAAAAGAAGGCACCAAACCGGGAAGGCTATGTAGCACCATCAAATACGCAAAATAATCAGAGGGCGCTAAATATCACCAAGGATGCCAATACGAGAACAAAAACGCATAAGGCGAACGATATCAAAAGTATCCGAGTCACCAAGAATTCTATCGAGGGACAGGTGACCGCGAGGGGCGGTCGGAAAGCAAGACACGCTCGTCCTGGAAGTCAGGACATTCAAGAAGGACATGCACGACCGTAAGAGGGACAATGCAACTAGGACAATAAGGAGCAGGGTGGCGCTCCATCAAGTGACCATGGGTTAAGCGAGTATGGCCAATACGCAACCTCGCCAGAGCTGTTTCCCACCGCCGGTTACGGTGGAAGGAGGACGGCCACGAGGAAACACAACATTTAAGAGTACGTAGCTTGTTACCAGTAACAGACAACCAAGAAGCCTGCCAACGGGTAAGGACTGAGGAATGGATAACCGGGTAAAAGTCGGAATACGGAATGCCTTTACGAGAGATGGGACAAGAGCGGACAGCTTCCTTGGCGGCAGCATCCGCACGCTCATTTAAAGACACACCAATATGGCTGGAAACCCAACAAAACTCAACCGACTTAAATTTACTGTGAACAAGAAACGGCCAATGCTGGATCTCGACAACAACTGGATGAACCGGATTAAAGGACCCGAGAGCCATGAGGGCACTACGAGAGTCAACAACAACTACAAAGGAAGACTGACAACGAGAAAGCAGGAGACGAAGAGCATAGAGAATAGCATAAAGTTCCGCTGTAAAGATGCTAGTCTCCGGAGGCAAGCGACACATATAAGTGCGATCAGGAAAAACAACAGAGTAGCCAACACCGTCCGCTGACTTAGACCCATCGGTGAAGACAGAAACGGAGCGGGAGTGAGAAGAAAAGTGCTCGAGGAAAAGGCGTTTTAGAACCGTAGGAGGGGTAAACGCTTTAGTGATACGGGTCAAGGATGTACAAAACCGCGGAAGAGGGACCCTCCACGGGGGCAAAGAAGGAACAACACGAGGAGAAACATCAGAAATACGAACGGAAAGAGAATCCTGTAGGCGAGATAACCGGACAGAAAGAGGGAGGTGGTGAAGAGGAACAGGAACCGCAGGAGGGGTAAAAGTTAAAGCACGACAGAGGCGAGAGGAAGGATGTTGCAAGGACCGTGCAAGATAGCGAAGACAGTAGCGATCACGGCGGTCCTGGAAAGACAGGAAGCCAGTGTCAACATACAAGCTAAGGACGGGAGTCGAACGAAAGGCACCAGAACTGAGGCGCAACCCAGTATGGTGCAAAGCATCAAGACGGTGAAGAGTAGAAGGAGAAGCAGACGAGTAAGCAGGGCAACCATAATCGAGCTTAGACAGGACGAGAGAGGAATGTAAAGCAAGGAGAGTGCGCCTATCTGCCCCCCAAGAAGTATGGGACAAGACCCGAAGGAGGGTAAGGGCCTTAGAGCACTCAACACGGAGGTAAGAGATATAGGGAGACCAAGACAAACGAGTGTCAAGGAATAACCCCAAAAGCTTCGCGGAATCTTTGTATTCAAGGGGATGACCATAAAGTGACAAAGAGGGACGAAGAACAACCCGTTTCCGCGTAAAAGTCATGGCACAAGTCATAGAAGTAGAGAACTTGAAGCCATGATCTGTGGCCCAAGACGACACGGCATCAATTGCAAGTTGAAGCCGGCGTTGCAGGCTGAGGGTGTCGTAAGCCTTTTCCAGGTCAAAAAGGACGGCAACAACGGAGGTCTTCGCAGCAAAAGCAGTACGAATATAGACCTCCAAGTTCACCAGGACATCTGTCGTGCTGCGGCACTTGCAGAAACCAAATTGAGAAGGGGAGAGGAGGTGATGGTGTTCCAGGAACCACATCAGACGAACGTTAACCAGACGTTCAAAGAGTTTGCAGACACAACTTGTGAGAGCAATAGGGCGAAAGTCCTTAGGGGAACCCAGGGGTACCCAGAGACCCCGGTTTGCGAACAGGGAGGACAACGGCATCGAGCCAGTCCTCAGGGACTGACGACGACTCCCAGATCCGATTATACAGACTCAGTAAATACTGAGACGTGCTCAGAGGGAGATGGCGAAGCATCTCATAATGAATAAAATCGGAGCCCGCCGCCGTAGAACCGCAGACGGCCAGGGCAGAACGAAGTTCAGAGAGAGAGAAGGGATCATTATAGGGAAGCTGAAGATGAGTGCAGAAATCTAAAGGACGTGACTCAAGGACAGGTTTACGAAGAAGGAAAGATTGGGGAAGATGAAGACCAGAGCTAACAGAAGAAAAGTGGGAACCCAGTTCGGAAGCGACCTGCAACGGGTCCGCCACAAGAGTATCAGAGGTGAAGGGTCGGTGAAACATCGGGAACGAACTTACTCGCTATCTTGTGGATACGCTTCCAGATCTGGGCCAGAGGGGTTTCGGACGTAATTGTTGAGACATAAGATGCCCAACATTCACGTTTAGCCGTACGGATGGCCCTACGGGCCACCGCACTCGCTTTCCAAAAGAAAAGAAAAGAATCGGTCGTCTGCCTACGGCGGTGCCTCTTCCAGGCTGCACGCTTACAGCGGACAGCCCGAGCACAGTCCGCATTCCACCAGGGAACGCACTTCCGTGGACCCCGAGAGGAAGAGCGAGCAATAGAGCCGAGGGCAGCGTTGAAGACAGTGTCATGAAAAAGGAGGAGAGCGCGAGAGAGAGGCAGAAGGGAGAGATCAGAGAGAGCAGCACTGAGGGTAAATAGGGTCCAGTCTGCCCTAGCAAACTGCCACCTAGGGAAAGAGAGGGAAGGGCGAAAAGAGAAAAAGGAAACAAGGATGGGGAAATGATCACTTCCATGGAGGTCATCAAGAACCTGCCACGTGAAATCTAAGTAAAGAGAAGAAGAGCAGAGAGAAAGATCAAGACAAGAAAGGGTGCGAGTCCGAGAGTCCAAATGAGTGGGCTCACCAGAATTCAGAAGAGACAGGGAAGAAGAGAGGAGAAACGGCTCAAGGAGGCGACCCCGGGTATTCGTCAGAACGTCACCCCAAAGAGAATGACGACAATTGAAGTCACCCAGCAGGAGCACAGACTCCGGCAAGGAGTCTAGGAGGTGTTTCAAATCAGGAAGAGAGAGCGGGACACTCGGGGGGAGATAAATGGAACAAACTGTGTACCATTTCCCCACCAAGATACGAGCAGCAGAACAATGGAGAGGCGAAGGAAAAAGTAAAGGAACAAAGAGAACATCAGCACGAATCAAGAGAGCAGAAGAATTAGAAGCCCCAGCAATGGCTGGGGGGGGGGGGGGAAGAAAGGAATAGCCACGAAAACGACCAGGACGAGCACCAAGCATCGGCTCCTGGAGACAGACACAAAGGGGCGAAAACCACGATATCAGAAGTTGGAGTTCGAGGAAATTGGCGTAATAACCTCGAACGTTCCATTGAAGAATGGACAACGACGAGAAGAGAAAGGACAAAAACAGAGAAGATGGAAGAAACCGAGGCGAAAGAGCAACAGAGCACGTTAAAGAATATCAGGGTCGGGATCAGGGTCAGCAAAGTCAGGGTTAGGGGGCATGGGTAAACTGAGCAAAGACGGAGGGAAGGAAACGGGAGAACAGATCAGAGGTGGGCGGGCGGGGTCCGGAGGAGGAGGAGGAAGAGGAGGAGACAACGGAGAGGAGCAGTCAAGGACAGCAGCAGGAAGAGGGGGAGTAGAAAGAGGGGAGCGCACCTCAGCAAGGGCAGCAACCGAAAGGGAAGCAGGGGCCAAAGAAACCTCCATAGCAGGAACGGGGCGCAATCACTGAAACGGGAGGGGAAGGAGCAACAGAGCCAGAAGTAGGAGCTGAGGGAGAAGGCGAAGCCTTCTTACCCGCCGGGGATGAGGAAGGAGAGGAGCCAGGCTTACGCTTCTGACTTAAAGAGACCGGTGTCCCAGCAACTACGTACTGGGCAACGGATTCCAGTGTCTCAACAGGAGAAGCCGAACGAGAGCACACACGACGGCCGTTAGGAGAGCGATGGACATCCGCCCGCACCGACAGGCGGTGGGGAGAGCCGATAGATGGAGGAAGAGGATGGGAAGGAGGATCGGAGGGGGACGAGGAAGAAGACACAGGAGACATGACAGACCGGGTTGAACGAAGGGGAACCCCAGACAGAGGACCAGGAGGGGGACCCCTCGGGAGAGAAGTCAAAGGAACAGAGGAGGGGGCAGTGGGCGTATCAGGGTCCAAGGCCCGGAAACGGTTGTGAGTCTGAGGAAGGGGGGAAGGACGAGGAGAGGAAGAGCGCAACACGCGAGCATAAGAGATGTTAGTATAAGGCGGGAGCCGGCGAACCTGCCGCCTCGCCTCAGGAAAAGATAAACGCTCCCGGTGCTTCAGGTTAAGGATGGCCGCCTCAAGCTTGTAATGGACACAGGCACGGGAGAAGGTAGGATGGGCCTCACCGCAGTTGAGGCAGCGAGCTTGGGGAGAAGTGCACTCCGACTTAGAGTGACCTTCACTCCCACACAAAGGACAGAGAGAGACAGTCCCAGAGCAGCGGAGGGCACCATGCCCAAACCTCCAGCACTTGTTACAAAGTCGAGGAGAAGGAATATACTCCTGGACAGAGCACCTAGCACCAGCAAGAATGACAGAGGATGGAAGGGTCCTACCATAAAAGGTGATCTTCACAATGCGAAGGGGTTGACGGCGACGACCACGAGGGGGACGAGTAAACGAGTCAATCTGGAGGACAGAATGGCCTTGGGCATCAAGGATATGCCGAATATCATCGTGGCAATCCTGCAGCTTCCGAACACCGGTTGCAACATGGGGTGGGAGGAGAATAGTGCCAACACCGGCATTCATCTGAACGTTCTCGGAGACCCGAACAGGGATCTCACCAAGGCAAGATAAGGCAGCCAAGCGGGAAGCCGCATCCTGAGAAGGAGCAGCAATGACACGTGTACCGATACGAGTGGGGTTGAAGGTAACAGACGCATCCACGGAGTCCACAAGATGCCGATGGAGGGAGAAATCGTCAGGAGGCGCAGAATCAAGAGGGAGGAGATCAAAGTATTTGGCCCATGAAGCAGGACCAAACAAGGCCTGATACGCATCAGCACGGGAAGGAATCGAGCGAGTGCGGTTGGGGCGCGAACGGCGTTGAGAACCCCTAGAGAGAGAGAGGGGTCAAAAGGCGCAGTAGTCACAACGAAAGACTTAGCCACACCAGGGGACGAAGTGGTCACCACCGGGGGCTGGAGGCTCGACCCAACCACAGAGGAGGGAGAGGAACTGGGGGAAGAAGTCAGGACGGTCAAAGGAGGAGCAAGGTCGGGGCCCAACGCAGCGGGAGCTACAGAGCCTGGTCTTCCAATACAGGCCGACTCGGGGGCTTGGTCGCCCACCCCACGAGCCTGAGAGGGTACAACGGAAACATTCAACGACATAGAGACGAAAAGTGACAAATTCATCCACGAATGTGCCCCCATACCCACCATGGAGCCACAATTAGAGGCAGGACACCCAACAGGAAGCTATCGCCGATCATGCCGGGGCCCCCTAGGGGTGCGTCGTGAGTATACGCCCCACAAACGCCACCTTAAGAACCGTCAGTCCGTCGAGATCGGGTTCAGCGACGAAAGGGGGATTGACAATAAAAGGTTCCCCTCGCTCGAGACGTTGGGTACGACAGTTCTACGGGTGCAAGAGTATGCCTCCTCAAGCACACGGGCGTCAAAATAGAAGAAGTCCAAAGAAATAATCCAAAACAAGCAAAAGGTCGGCAGGAAACGACAAGCAGATAGGAGAAGAGGGGGGAGAAAACCGAAACATAAGGAAAAGCGATCCGGCACAATTGGAGAAGACAGCAGCAGGAGTGCAAGGCCAGAAAAGGACAGAGGACTGCCCAACGGAGCATCACATTCCGGCAGCCGTCCACCAAGCCCCGTTCACGATGCCAACGGGCCGGATGGGGAGGGGGCCCATAACAGTAGACCTACTTTAGAAGCGAAGGGGGAAGGTGCGAGATTGACGGCATTTGTGGACACTGGCAGTAAAGCAAATTTCATGAAAAATTCAGCCTTCAACAAGTTGAGACATGCTGGAAATGAAACATTTTACACAACGCCTTAGGAGTTGTGGAAATAATTTGACTGCAGTTAATGGGCAAAAGATAGACATCTTGGGACAGGATAACTTTGACATAAGTAAGTTTTCTAGAGACATTTTAATCGGTATGGATTTCTTGAATAGATTTGATTACTCCTAGTCTGCACAAAAAGGTGTGAGGAACTGCAGATTGTGGCTGGGAAAGATTTTTTATGTTGAGATGGTCGACCATCCTCCATTAGTGGCTTTAATTAAAAGGAAGCAGAAGTATAGCGTAAATTACCCAAAATTACTTTTCATGTCTCTTCCAGACACTGATAAGAGGTCATGTGGGATATATGCACTGACCAAGCAAAAGTTGCCCACCACATTTTGTAAAATTCATTAAAGTGTCCATGGGATATCACATCCTACCAGGAAATACCCTACAGGTGGCTGGAAGATGTCAAGTAATAATTCCTCACCATCTAATTGTGGTGCTTGATTAAGGTGCACTTATTCCAATCAACATCTCTCATAAAACCTATTGTTTCAGAGCAGGTAATAGAGTATCTTGGGGAACTCTGGTGAACAATACACAAATTTTTAACCACGAGTCATCTGAAATGCCAACTATCATAGCACAATTTAGTGCATTAAATGTTACCGAGAACAAGAGACCATTGAAGAACAGAAATAAGAAAGGTTATAATATTACACAGGATTTAGAGAAATAATTATCAGCGCTAGATTTGCAACATGTTCCACAGACAGAAAACTGTTGAGAGGGATTTTATGGAAATTCCCGAAATTGTTTGCAACCGAGGATGACCAGATTGATCTCCTAGATAGAAGTTAGCACACCGTCCCAACAGGTGACTACGCGCCTGTTTACACCCTGCAGGGGAGGCTCACGGAACAGGCAAAGAATGTTATGCAGCGTAAGTGCCAGAAATTGTTAACACAAGACATGATAGAGCCTAGTTTGTCACTATGGTTGTCTCCTGACTTGTTGGTTCGTAAACCGGAGGGTAGTTACCGTTTTTGTGTGGACTACCGGAAAGTGAACAAAATTACTAAGGATGTTGTTTATGATTTACCCTGAATTAAGGATATAAGAGGCCAATTCGGGGCAGCAAAATACTTTTCCAATTTTGATGCTAAGTCTGCATATTGGGCAATACTGGTGGCTGAGAAAAAGGAAAAAGACAGCATTTTCTGATGGCAGGGACACCTACCAATTTTGTAGGATGCCTTTTGGCCAAAAGACAGCCCCTTCATTTCAGAGGGCCATTAATTACATAGTCCAGTCTTGGGAAGGCCCTCGCTACATACCTGGATGATGATGTGATATATTCCAGGATGTTTGGTGAACACTTATGAGACTCCACTGAGACATAATTTGTTAGATTGAGCAAGTTTTAAATTAATTGTTCAGGAGTGCACTCTGGCAGCTCAGAAATTCAAGTTTCTGGGGTTCCAGGTGAGCACAGATGGTGACAGGCCTGATCCAGACTCTTGCAGTGCCATTGCTGAAATGCCAGCTCCAAGAACAGCAAAGGACGTGTGCAGGTTTCTGGGGGCGGCCGAATATTTCTGTCGCCACAATGAAGGTTTCCAATATATCAGCACCCTTGACTGATCTAACAAAGAAAAATGTAAAGTATATTGGGAAACCAGAGCATGATGTTGCCTATGCTAAAATGAAGAGTCGGCTCATTGCAACCCCCGTATTGGCCTTACCTGATTTTGATAACGAATGGGAGGTACACACTGACGACAATGGCATAGCTATTGGCGGATGTTTAATACAACATGATAAAAGAAAATCTCCCCTATCCGATGGCTTATTCCAGTAGGAAGGTCAAGGGACCAGAGGTTAGTTATTCGGCCACAGATTGGGAGGCGCTATCAGATGTCGAGGCATTTAGATATTTTGAGCCATTTATTCCAACGTCATTTTGTCATCTACACTTATCACAGGGCTCTAACACATGTTTAATTAAATTACCAAGTGCCCACGAATGCCATGCTGGTTCCATGAACAGTCTGCTCACTCATTCCAAATACTTTACAAACCTGGACCGTCACATGTAGTGCCAGACAACTTGAGCAGAAACATTGCTGCTATTAATGTAAGTGTCATTATTAAAGGGATTTCTAGTGACAGGATGAATGTTCCAGATGAACGAACCTAGGTGGAAAGAAATTATTTTGCATTTGGAAGCGGGGAAATATCCTTCCAAGAATAGTAAACTACCAGTAATAGGCCTTTGAATTAAAGGAAGGCATTATTATATTATGTAAATAGCCAGAAAAATCGGGCAGTGTTCCAACTGGTTATACCAGATGAACTAGGATCATCAGGGATGAAACTGGCACACGCTTCTAAGACTCCAGGTCACTCGGGTGTTTATAAAACTCAAAGTATTTTATTTTCCAAGTACGTTAACGGAAATCATTAAATTTGTAAAGTCATGCTCCAATTGTCAGAGGAGAAAAGGTACCCTTAAGGAACAAACCCCACTACAGAATACAGGAAGCCTTTAGATCGAGTGGGAGCCGATTTAATTGATCTCCATCACAGTCATTCAGGCAATCGTTACGGGTTGGTTTCAGTGGGTCATCTGTCCCGATTCGTTACATTGATTTCATTACCTCAGAAGGATGATCGTACTGTTGCAGATGCGTTCTTCCCTAGATTCGTAATTGTATTTGGGCTCCCTAAAGCTAGTCTGACCGAGGTCAGGAACTGAATGGCAATATTTTTAGAGAGGTTTGTAAAATAATTAAGACAACATTAGCCTTGATGACCACATACCACCTACAGGCGAATGGGATAACTGAACTTGCCAATCGTTCAGTTATGGCTATAGTTGCAATTCTTGCTGAAAACTATGCAAACTTGTGGGACGAACACCTACCCTATGTTCATATGGCTTTGACCACTTTTATCCACCAGTCTATTAATACCCAACCCCTTCTTTTGTTCTCTGGTCCTTCATGTAATTTCCCCATCAGGTCTGCTTAACAGATAATGTTGTGTATGGAGCAGATTATCCTTCAGAAGTCCTCAATAAGATGAAAAATGCTTGAAGATCGCAGCTGAGGCTTCCCAAAAAGCCTGGGATTGATATGCTCATCATTATGACAAGAATGTACGACCTCTAGAGCTGAAGGAGTGTAACCCTGTCTAGAGTGTTAATGAAGCAGCACCCGCCAATCAGAGTAAGATACTAGCTCCTAGAGGGCAGGGGCCATATAGAGTACACTCAGGAATCACAATTGCGTGATGCCTCAAATGAGCAACTCCACGAGGGCCGTGCCGAGGATTCGAACCTGCGTCCGAGAGCATCCCAGACGCTGCCTTAATCGACAGTTTAGTAAGGGCAAGGAGGGAGAACGGCCTATTGACATAGCACGAGTGCATGGGGGGAGTTGTGTAAAACCCTGGTTTGTGCCTCGGAGAGGCTGCAGGATCCAGTAAGTTCAGTAGAACTTCGGTTTCAACTCCTTTTGACCATGTCGTAGCTCAGTCAATTAAGGCAGCATCTGGGATGCTCTCGGACTCAGGTTCGAATCCTCGTCACGGCCCTTGTGAATTTGTTCATATAGAGTAATTAAGAGAGCAGACCTTGTAAATCTTGCCATAAATGAAGTATTTTAGAATCAAGTGGAAAGAACTATTCACATTAATAAATTTAATCTATCATGTTAGGGAGGAACTAGAGCTGCCTTCAGCAAGTCTAATTCCTGGCCCAGCGGTGCTGACTAATGACTAAAGTAACGAGTCGGATGTGGAGGATGGCCCTGTCAATTCATCAGTAGTCAAGTGCAGTCTCATCACCCCATGGTAACCTTTACTGAACAGTGCAAGATCTTGTTAACAGACACTCCTTTAATGTTATTTAGAATTCATTAAATTTTCCTGCAGATGCAATGAAGTGGATTTATTAACTGTACTTAACTCAGGTAGCAGACTTTACTTTGCTCTGGGGTTTCCAACCTCTTAATCACCCAGAGCTATATCCATGCTCCTGCCATTTTGTTGTCTGTCTTTTTCCCAGTTCTGATTTGTACACCTGTGTAGTTGTGCCGTCCACACATGAAACCATGATCGAAATCAGTAGAATTGGGATGACCTTCCTTTCCGTGAAGATTGAGGGAGGAACGTTAAACAAAATCCTTCCCGCACCAGACCCAGTAACTCGTCAATTGCTTACTTGGAATGGTTGACACCTACACCAGTCACCCGGCCGACACCTCACGTCACTAACAAGGTTGTCTTGACTCAGTATGCTGTCTACAATGAAGAAGTCGCCGGATATCAACGTTTAACACCATCGTCGGTAGCTGTATCTATGTCGCCACCAGCCACGTTGTCAAGGCTGCAGGCAGACCGGAATTGAATGAAGAGAGATCCGAGAGGGAGCCAGCCAGTAGCAGTACTGATCAGTCTTCTCAAGATCTGTGGTTCCGTCGCCTGATGTAACGGAGAAGCGGAACAAAGGTAGTCACAAGGACGAACGGCATGGATTTCCTACAGAGTACAGTCGACTCGCTTACAAGGGTGCAAAATTGCCTCCTTCGGCCCAAAGTCAATTGTACGAGAGTATACACAAATGGGGTTTACTGTCTAGTAGTCTTGCGACATCAAGAAACGCCTAATATAACGAACTCTGGAGACTGAAGTCAGGATTCACCTGTTTTGCAAACACGCCACCCAACTCAACGACACTGAAGCCGCTTCCGTCACGAGAGAGAGGGAGAGACCGTTGTACGTCTACGTACTGTTCTACTGTGGTTACCTGTTTCAGTCTCATCCATCATTACTGTTTTGTGACCTCAGAGTTGAATATTGAGCCGTGTCTCTTTAGCAAGGTTCACCCGGCAGGCTGCAGCCAGCCACAAGCTGTCACCTGTCACCCAAGTGCTATCTGGTCGGATAGTTCTATCATTCTTCAGCAGAAACCGGAATGGTGTACAAGAAGACCAGGATTCTCCACATTCAAAAATTGGTGGTCGTCGAAACTACAATCAACTACACGTCACTAGTCTAACAGATTTTTTTTTTTTTTAACATTTGTTGTGTAATAATGTTAAAATGTTATGTTTGCTCTATTTTGTTGTCATTGTATTCAATTTCTGAAAAAATTAAGATCTCTGAATACCTAGGAATGTAATTTTGGAAAACCTAAATGTTGAAAACTAGAAATATAGTAGTGAAATTCTATTAAAGTGGAAATGTAGAATTTTTTCACATGGACCCGTTCTCGAGATAGAGATCTCTAGTATGAGAGTTATTGCAATGTGTCTAGGACGTAGGTTCTAGAAATTATAATTGTCATTTTCTTGCTCAGCATTCATTGGTGCAAGAGGGGTTGACAACATTAACTTTATACTCTTAGCTGGAAGTATGTACACATTTTGTTGCTGTGTACTCATTTGAGAACTGTGATATTAAAAGTAGTATTGATAATAAACACATTTGTAAGATTGTCAGAATGTCATTTTGGACATTGATTTTGATTGTTAGGTTTGATAATTAAATGACATGTGGCAGAAAGTGACCACAGGTGGTGACTGGAACACATGAATGAACTTGAAGAGTTCAGTGTTCCTCTCCAGAAGCAGTCAGACTTCAGCATGTATTGGAATTCTTGTGTTACGTGTTCATGACGAAACACGTTGATGGACGCCGATGGCCAATGATATTTGTTGGCCAGATTTTGTGATAGTGGTTGGAATATTGAATTTAGTTATATCAATTTTGAGTATTGAATTTTTCTTCCAGATGTATTGGGAAGATTGCTGGACTATAAACAGCATTACAATCGGGTTTCAGATAATTGGATTCAGCATTTGAATTATGCCGATTATTTCGATACAATCTGCAGATTGTAAATTCTATAGATAGGGTAGATTTTGAATATTTTTTTGAGGCACGGGTTAAATTTGTATATAAAATAAAGGATTGGGCTGGCACCGCTACCTCAAGATCGACCAAGGCATTCAATATCCAGGCTGAAGCCTTCCCAGACCTCCCTACAAGAGGCATCTCGAGTAGTGCCTCCACACACCTCAACTACTGGACGAGTAACTCTCGCGGTAGTAGCAAATCGCAGACCCAGGCGTCACCACTCACCCAGCCCGACCAAACACCGACCCAGGCGTCATCACTCACCCAGCCCGATCAAACACCGACCCAGTCATCGCAACCAACCCATTCTTGGACCAAATCCATTTTATCCAACGTCGACTCCAAAAACCCATTTATTAATTTAAACATTGTTCATTCAAAACGGAACTTTTTTCAAATATAAATTAATATTATATATTGGCATAGTGCATATTAAGGCACTGGTTAGGTTAGATGTTTAGGTTCTGTTGGCGATTTGTATTTGTAGAACGTGGGTGAAGCATTTACAGCATTGTAGTTCAAACATAAGTCATCAGCGAAGCACTTGTTCCGGATGTACTCTGCGTCATCAGTCGTGAGTCTTGTGTAAACCGTTTTTCATTCATAAACTGGGGTTTGGCGGGTGAATGGAATGGACTGAGTTTGTTTGGAGGACGGACAGGTTGCCACACACTCCACTACCATCACAAGACACCCCCTTACAAAAGTATGATTCCTGCTCTCATACACATTGGAGCCCTTATGGCTGGATCAACATCGGGAAGTACTACACAGTACTAAATGAACTATGCTGAGAAAAACCTGCCCACCTTCAAGATCTCCAAGGCCTCCTTTACAAGATACACGCAGACAACTGATCCAACAACACGCCGTCGGCCTCTGCCAACAGACCTGGCAACACCAGAGTCGAAAAGCCTTCCCCAGAGCTAATAGCAAACACCGCAACAGATCCAGACCAGGGTAACTTCTCCACTGCCCCAGAGGACGAAGCTACACTCTCGTCAGTAGGACCCCCAAGATCAACAGTGAAACCAACATACCAAACGCTCTCGTCTCCACTCACACCAGCAGTGGGACTATCACGGTCGTGCGCAACTCACTAGAACTCTAGAAGAACATATCACCACCACCGCCCTGATGGCCCTCTAACCTGGCACAACAAGAAGACCCCGACCCTAGCAGCAAAGTGACCATATCACACATCGACAAATCAGACGGCAAAACTCCAAACAGGAATGGCGGGTTGCGACGAGACATCAACGGACCAAGAAATCCAAACTAATGAAGAAAAATAACCATCATCCACAAGACAAGTTAAATCCTCCATCCCCTTTAGGAGGGATTGGGACCTAGACATTGCCTGTTTTTATTTGTTTTTTCTTGGGCACCACGCCCGCCATTGTTAAGACCGACGCAGATGACAGAAGACTTCAGCACCAAAAAAGAAGACTTCACCACTCAAGTTGACAGCTGTCTTCGCTTCATCGCCCTCAACACGAGACGCCTGCCTAGCTGGACAGGTTGGCGAGAGCCTCGGTTCACACCGAGCAGCTAGGTTTAGCCCTGGCTGTTTCTCTCAAACTTTGACGTTTTTGTCTCTCTGGCTATTTTTCAGCTATAGCCACTTAACCGTTCTCCCCTATGGGTATCTTGACCTATATATGGTTGACTGACATAACAGTGTCAGTTAGATACCCAAACAATGGATATCAGATCAGAACCTTCAACTTCTCATGCTCCATCGTCCTTATTAAAGAGGACAAAGAGGCGAAGTATTAGGAGATGGGAAGGAAGACTAAGTTTGTCACAAGGCAGAATTTGAACTTTAGAAATGCTATTTTTTTCAAAATGAGGCGGAGGGACAGGGAAGTCTAAAGATTTCTTGCTGGGAAAATTAAAGACATACATTCGCAATGTAAATGAATCCAAACTTAAGATTACCAAAACTTCCCACTAATATGATCTATTATCACGATATGATATGAAACATTTAGGGAAGACGTTCTAGTGACCATCGATGAAACGGATTAGAGATTGAAGCAGGTGATAAAACACAAGTTGATTCATTCAACATCAGCAGCAGTCTTCCCATCAGACACCATGTGTGTGTACTGCAGATTATATGGCAATTGTGTACTGGTGTGTACCACCAGGGGCCATTATATGGCAATTTACGATGCACACAACACGATCTGCCATGGGGGGAGAAAAAGAACCTATTTTCAAGCAAGACGATTGCTAATGTAACCCTAGACGTAAAACGTAAATTCTTTGTGTTCCATCTGCAGCTTAAAACGTGGTGTAAGAAAGGGGTAGTTAAACCCATCAGGTTAAGAGTTATGAGGTGAGTAGACAGATGGATTTAATAAACATGCACAAGGATGGGGGATGTTCGTACAACTACATTCTTCATAATCAAGACAATTTAACCAAGTTCTCGACTCTAAACAGTCGATAGAAGTCGCCTGTCACTTGCTGAATATCTTTATATTACTGGAGCCTCTCGATATCTGCAGAGCGACAACAGCTGTGAATCCGTGGCTGCAGTGATTCACTAGTTATGTGCGGAACTATGGCTCAAGTTAATCCTAATAAACAATAAGCCCCTGCATACACCAGTCAGGAAAGCATAGAACGGGCCAACGGCGACAATGCTTCCCTTCGTGCAATTTAACAATATGGCATATTCGCAGGGTGTACAGCAGTCACCGTACTAGGTGGTATTTGGTATCGAACCCTACGTCACCAGGCAAACCAAACTATCACCATCGATGTACAGACAGCTGCAAGGATAGAATATCACACAGGAAGATTTATTAACGATGGAACCAATCAATGAGGAGGAAGCTTATCCTATCGGAGACCAGGACCTAAGTCGAGAGAGTGATGGTGAAGAACACCGCCATCAACCACCGACTGCTGATGGAAACAAGAACGAAGTCATCATCACCACCTGTGATTCAGATGTATATTTATTAGTGGTAGACAGACAGATGGTAATCTAAACAGATTATATTCATCATATCCTTTCCCTTGAGTTATACAGTATTACTTTTACAATATTAAAATAATAATTCTGTAAAAAAGATAAACATTACATACTGACCAGACCACACACTAGAAAGTGAAGGGACGACGACGTTTCGGTCCGTCCTGGACCATTCTCAACTCGATTGTGATGAGGGAAGGAGGCGAAGACCTCTGACAAAAAGCTCGCCTATTGACAAACTAACACTTCGTAGCAATCTAATTCATACTGCTCCTCCTGCTTCTAATTGTGCTGGTGTCAACTCTATTTCCTGTTCGTCTTGTCCTCTCTAATACTTTGTCATTAAGTGTACGACCAATTTCACCAGATTTAAGAAAAACAAAAGAAGTCTTAAGTCTGCAGATAAAAACAATGCTCTCTTCTGTCATGTTAGGGATTGTAATCATCCTATTGATTGGTCTTCCTCCAAAATAATCTTTCCTGCCTCTACTCTACACAGACGCCGTCTTGTTGAATCTGCTCTGATACCCAACATGAACTTGAGTCCTGGGTTTGCTGCTGTTGACTCTTCCCTTTCACAGTATACTCAAATGTTCTAAACTTTCTAACAAACGTGACCTAACATAAGCTTACCCTTCCATTCATATTTTTCTTTTTCTTTCCCTTATTTTTTCTTACGATTCCTTGTTTCTATTACTATCCCCTTTATAACACATTGCTTTTCGTACCTTTTGCCTTGTTTCTTCCTCTAAGACTTCTTTCTCCTCACCTCTCTCTCGCCTTAAGTTACGGGCTCACCATAGCCCGTGCTACTTGGAACTTGTTCCGAGTAGCTAATCTTAAAACAACAACCACCACCTTCCCTCATCACAATCGACTTGAAAATGGTCCAAGATGGACCGATACGTCGTCGTTCCTTCACTTTCTAACGTGTGGTTTGGTGAACATATTTCAGCCACGTAATTGTGACTCCTCATCTGCAGAAACATTACATTTCTTCATTAACTAACCTCCAAAAAGTGTGTGTGTTTTAACCAAAAATAATGGCATAACATACGATAATTATAACTTTAAGGTTAATGTGATATATTGATGGATATTTATATTAAGATTAATAAGGCCAAGAAGCGACGGTATAATATAAAAAAAATTACATTACAGTCATCACCACCAATACCACCAACAGGCTGCCTGCAGTTGCGAGGGGGCGGGTGCAGTTTGGCGTGTCGGCGCCATTGGGGCCCCCCTCCCCCCCTGTTGCCCAGTCTATAGGCCTCGCGTTTTCTGCTTGAGCCGGTTATCCTGAGGTGGGGTTGGTGATGTGACATGCTGCGGGTCCCTGTGGGGGATATTTATGGCATCGAGCTGGTGACTGCCCGTCGGGGGTGATTGTTAAACTAACGACGGAAGTGTATAGGGTGTTTTTACGTCGTTACGAGGGGTGGACCTTGCCCCTGCCCAAAGGTGCAGACTCTGTGACTGTCTCCGATCGCAGTGGTGCTGTCACGTATGTAAGCGTGCATGGGGCGGCCCTGGAATTCCCGGAGGGGCTGCTGAGTCGTTATTTCGGGCAGTTTGGAGCGGTCGTTAGCGTGCGGTTGCACCTGCTCTCCTTGGGTTTGCTAAAGGGTGTGCGGTCGCATATTCACACCCTAGGAATGAGGTTGCGGGCGGACATTCCATCTCAAGTGAAGCTTCTGGGATGCTATGTTCGGGTGTATTATGCTCGTCAACCCGGTACGTGTTACCGTTGTGGCCTCTTGGGCCATCACGCTGCTGGGTCCTCTGAATCTGCCGTTGCGCCCGTCAACCTCTTCCGTGAGGAGGATTTCCTGCCGCTCCCTGTGGAAGAGGATTTGGTGGATGTGGACGACTCATTGGCTGCTGCCGTGCCCCGTGTGTCGTCTGATGCGCCTCCCTGTTGATGTCGCTCCTCCTCCGGAGGCTGTGTTGCCTGTTGCGGTTGCCTCTCCTCAGGAGGTTGTGTCGCCGTCGGGTGTTCGTCCTGTTCCGGTTGCTGTCCTGGATACTCCTGTGGTTCTTCTGGCTCCCGTCTGCACGGCTCCCCAGTCTTCCTGTTCTTCACCTGTGGTGCCTGTCACTGCACCCTCGTTGTGTGCCCAAGCTGTGCTGGGGTGGCTGTGGGGCCTCCTACTGTGCTCGACTTGGTTCCCCGTGTGGTTGAGGATTCTGCCGTCATGCGGAGAGCATCGGTTCGCCCGGCTTGTGTTGACCGGGTCTCTGGGTCGACATCCGGCTCTGATGATGTGTGGCCAGTGCCCAAGCGTTCCCGGTGATCTTCTGATTGGGTTGATGTGGGAGAATTCGACGATGGTGGGTCTTCCAATGACGGTGGTGAGGTTCCGGTTGCGTCGCATTCGTCGGTGGTGGCGGAGGTCCATGTGCCTGTGGCTGCCAGTGTCTATGTTTCTTCTAGTGAGGTGTTTGTGTAGCTTGCTTCCGGTGCGTCGCCTGCGTCGGATGGTTCTGGTTCTGCGTGGGGGGTGGTTCCTCCTACTGGTGAGCGTGGTGACCTAGTGGTGGTGTTAAAGAAGACTGCTCACTCTGGGGGGTTCCGTGCCCCTAGTTTCGTCCCCTGGTTCATCGGTGGCGGTTTTGCCGCTTCTCCCGTATCTACTGCGGCTCTTGTGGTGTCGGATGTGGGGTTGCCGTCTAGGCGGCCTTTGTCTTCTCTTGTGCGTCTGGCGGCGGGGCCGTCTCGTAGGCATGCGTCCGCTTCTTGCGTGTCGTCTGCCTCCCTTCGCTCTGCCTTACTTCGTTATGTGACTACTGTCGCCCAGCTCCGGGTGCTGCCACTTCCGCCTGATCTGGTGGTTCCCGAGTTTATGCAAGCCTCCCTGGAGCAGGGGGATCGTTGTCCTACCGACAGGGAGTACTTAGTGTGGGAGGCCTATAAGCAGAAATATCCTTCGCATGATTTTCCTGAGAAATATTCACCTCCCTTTGACGTGTTTCCTCCTTTTAAGTGATTGTGTGTGCGCGCTATGTGTTGTGGTATTGTGTCCGTTTGTGTGAGTGGGGTGCGGTTGCGTGTATGGGAGTATTTTATTTAATTTGTTATGTATTTGTACCTCTCCGTGTGGTTTTCGGGGCCAGTAGGCTTGTTTTTTGTTTTTTTCAAGGGTTGGGTTGTTGAGTGTGGGTACTTTTGTAATTGTACTGCTGTGCTTAGTTTTTGTTGTCGGCCCTTCAGGCCGATCTTTTGTGTATTTAGTAATTTATAACTTTGTGCCTTTGTGATTAGTGCTTTTGTTATCTGTTTGCCTTGTGCATGCTTGCCTGTACGCAACTGAACGACATGTCTTGCACTGTTCCTTTTCTACTCTTGCATTATGTTTGGTTTTTGTTGTCGGCCCTTCAGGCCGGTATTTAGTGTGTCTTTCTATGTTTTGTGCTTTTGTATTTGTGTTCTGTTTTGTTTGTTCTTGTTTTATTGTATTCGCATGTACGAAAAAAAAAAAGCAAGACAAGGTAAAAATAACAGTGAATGACCTAATTGCAGAGACCAAGTGGGACTACCTTACAACGGAAACGGTGATAGATCTTCCAGCAGAGAACATCCCAGACAGAACAGGGATTTTTTTTTTTTACACAACAGACAACTGAACTGGAGTAGACACAGGTTACCAAGGGGACCAACTCCAGTCAAGAAAACAGTCATATTCATAGTCCTGAGGAAGGGCCTCTTTATTGTTAGAGCAGGTAACAAAAAAAGTAACAAAAGGAGGCAATAGACTGTGTTCATAGATTTTAAAAATAATTTTAATAATGTTTTGGATAAAAAAAGAGGCAATAAACCTAAGAAAAAAATGTCCATGGACTAATCCAACCACGGGCACATGGAACACTTTCTTTATCCTATAAATACCTACATCCAAGGAGGCAACAATGTACCACTCCCTTTAAGATGGTGGACTTGAATGAACAGATTGAATCGATGAAAAATACATTGTTAACCAAAATTACTAACAGAACCCATTTAATCTTTCAATAGAGGATCTACAGGCCATAAGTTCTTTGAATCACAGAGATAACATTATTATCAAACCAGGAGACAAAGGGGTTACAGTAATGATATGGAACAGAGAATTATAGAAAGGAGATACTTCGCCAGTTAGATGACCACAACTATCTACCAACACTGCCACCAACAACATGTCTGTCACTAAATGCAATAAAGATAATTATATATCCCTAATAATTACAATAAATAATAACGAATTTTCGTTATAAAAACGTTTGATCTAAAACGTTATATCAAAATTAATAAAACATTAAGACCTCACGTTTTATTATCGTTTTTACAAATTCTCAAAACACGCTTTCAAAACGCAATTTAAAACAATCAAAAGTGTGGATTTTATCACGTTTTGAAACCTAGAAAATGTTTGCTGGGCAGTGACCCAAATGTGATAGAAACTAACGACTAGACCAATCCATAATAACCCATTTAAATCTCTCTAACGTGTTGCTTCTGGAGGTGGTGTGTGCCGACATTCATTGTTGCCACCTCGACGAGTTTTCCCCATTTATTCTGCTACCATGCAAACCAATATGAAGACCGTGAAGATCAGTAAGAAAGGCAGTACACCTAACAGGAATAACCAGGCAAACACCAAGGAGACAGTTGCACTAGTAGTAGTGTAACTGTCTCCCTCCCGTGGGGCACCAGAGGGGGATACTGACCAGGGTTGCCAGAATTGCTGAAAGTAGCGAGCTGGCAATCTAAAAGTAGCAAATTTGCAATAAGAGTAGACCAATTTTTGGTTTAGCGACTGATAAACAACTTCAACTGTGCCACGACATAGTTAAAATAAATGCAACCGGGAGTACTACCATTTTAACCATGTCGTGGCACAGTAGACTAAGGCGCATCTAGGATCATCCCGGACATGGGTTCGAACCCTCATCACGACCCTTCTGGATTTGTTCATATGACGCATCACGCTATTGGTATTTCTGTGTGAGTAAATAAATTCATCCTTTCAAAATCATTTAGGATTGATTAAAGAACTGAAATACAGCTTACTGAGGGGATCAGAGTACATTGAAAATGGTTGCCTTGCAACATATTGATCACAAGAAGCAGCAGCAATATGGTTATGAGTTGTTAAAGAATCCCACTGATCAAACAGCCGGCTTACACTAGAGCTCCGTGCCAACCATCGTGTTCCGAGAAAGGTATTAACTGTAAGGTATCTTTCCCATCATTTACCAATCTGTAAATTTCTAGATACTTTTCTCTCCTTAATAAAGATATGTGGAACCAGCTGCAACTTTCTGGATGAAGTATTAAAGACAATTAAGGTTGGGAAACCTATGGCCACTGGGAAGATTACCTTGCCTTGCGGTTACTTTTTCTTTCGAAGGTTCCTATTATCAACATCCCCAAGGGGGCCGGTCTCTGTCCAAGCTTCCTGTGGTATGTGGTCTACTCAATCAGGCAGTTGGATGAGGCTGTGGTTTGTACACAATACATTATAAAAGTATAAATAATCACCATTAAGTTTCTCAACATTAATAGCCCAAATTAGCTCAATTTGTTTGTAAATTAGCCCAAAAAGTAGCAAGTACCGCAATTAAAAATTGAGTAGCGCTCGGCTCTTAAGTGGCCCAATTCGCTACTAGTAACCCAATCTGGCAACCCTGGTACAGACTCTCCCCTCAACAACAACAACAACAACAAATACAACACACCCTCCCAGCTGGGTGCCTGACGTCATCGGCGTGTCCCACACGGGCCATGCTACATTTTAATCAACACATGGAACACCTTAAACGAGCTGCCGTTCCTTGTCCCGACTTCAAGCACTCTACTGAGAACACTTGATTCAGGTTATTTGCCAAGATAATTAAATACCTAATGACTAATCAAACAGCAATCTACCTTAATAACGAGCCTGCAAGCCTCTAGCGAGGCTTAATGAAAATCAAGAACTGTCTTCCAGAGTTAGCCTCCTTGAACATGAAATAAGCTCTCTTAGGGACACAGTTAATCATTTAGATCCCACAGAAACCACTTAGGAAACAAGAAGTGTTGGAGAAGACTGAGAATCAGTTCAACATCTTGCAGCAGTAACGCACCGTTTCTCAAGCTGAATCTCATCACTAAAAGCTCCTTGATTCTGTTATTGTGTCCTCACACACTTTCCCCCAAAGAAAGTGACAGGGAGGACTGTGCTTCCATTGTGATCCGAGAATTACCTGAAAAGATGAATTATGAAATTCTTGCAAAGGACATCATAGCAGCATATAGAGTAGGTATTAAGTTATCTGGTGTAAATAACAGAAGAATTCGTGTGAAACTAGATAGTTGTTTGCTCAATTCGGACCTTACTTGAGCTGCACTGTCTAAAAAATTCCTTTATGTGAATGAATGCTTGACCAGGAACAATTTTTTTTAAACTGTCAAGTCCACAAAAATTCCAATCGATCAATTAAACTGTTTTGTAAGAGTGGTAAAATACTAGCTAAGAAGTCTGACACTGGGAAAACCTTTGAAATAACCACTGAGGCGCACCTCAGATCTTTCCTCACTGACTGTGGGTTAATGACTGAATAACCAGATGCCAAGTGAACCCTACCCCTGGGGTCCCCCTCTACCACAGTACCCTCTCAACTCTAGAATGTAACTCATAGTTTCATCTAACAACCAAAGTTTAGTTCTGTCTATTCATTCAAAAGGTTTTAAACTGTACAATTTTATGTTATTGTTCTTCGCTTGTTTACCGCACCATTTTATATTGTTCATTTCTTTATTTGTCTCTTACTGTATTGGTATTTGCTATTACTGTCACAGTACAGTGATCTTTATTTTACTTTTACTTGTTTCTATAATATGTGCATTTGAAATAGTTTTTTTCGCAAAAGATAAGTTATATTTACAGCACATTTAGTATTTTACTGTTATGTTATTGCTTACCTTATTGTATCTTTACTCCATTGCATCTACATGCACGCTGATATTTACCATGAACTAAATCTGCTGTCATCTACAATAACCAGCATATTGATCATCACTACTGCAGTTATTACACAGCAAACCTTGCAAAACAAACTCCAAAATAACACTTGTCTATTAGCTGTCAACCAAAAAAGTCAGATCACTTGGTAAATATTTTGATGATATAAATGCACTTCTCACAGAACTAGGCATTAAACCATCGTTAATTATTTTAACATACATGGGCTAAGTAAAGACCATAGCCAACTTTACAACTTAGCTGGTTATAAAGCCTTTCACAAATGTAGGCCTATTAAACAAAAAAGCAGAGGGCACAGCTATGTATTACCAAGATACATTCATCTGCAATAGTGTCATTAGTGATAAGAGACAACTACTGTGAATATACCTTTGCGCAGTTCTCTATTAAATCTCTTAAATCCTCCTTGCCTATTGGAGCTATCTATAGATTTCCCAATACTAATATAGCCGCATTCTCAGATAACCTTAGGAATCTTATAAATAACAAACAAAAATCACATCATTCTAGGTGGTGACTCCAATATTGACATGTAACAAAATATTAGCTCTCAAATCGACTATTTCCTAAACAGCATAAACTCCTGTATGCTAATTCCCACAATCACCAAACCCAACCGAACCACTCATACATCCGCTATTACCTTGGATCACTTATGGACTAACATAAAACCTCCCCTTTCACCTGGTATAATCACTGACAGAACAACCTGCCTTCCTCATAGCAAACGTGAACATAACATCACCAGATAACATAAAACTTGCCTTCAGACTACACAGTTAAGCGTCAATAGGCAATCTCACAAATGCACCTCAAAATATTAACTGGGAATCTGAATTCATTAATACCCAAGATATAAATTCATTTGCTAACTTCTTCCTTTCCACAATTCTAAGCCTCTACAACATTCATTGTCCTCTCCACCCCAAGGAAGTAACTGGCAAATCAAACCAATTCCTGATTTACAGGTGGCATACTCAAAGCAGTCAACAAGAAACATGAATATGAAAAAAACTTAGGATTTGGCCTAGTTACAAAGGTAGTACTCAAAGAGACACTCGTCAATGCTTACCCCGGCAACAGACTTAGAAACGGGAACTGAATTTAATAGCTTCTTTCATCGGTTGGTGATGACCTTGGCAGAAAAATCCCACAGACTCAGACACATGTTACTACATCTCTTACAGGCAGCTATCCAAACTTCTCCTTTCAACAGTCAGCCCGACAGATGTTGTGTCCATCATTCACATTAAAAACAAAGCTGGGAACATTAGTGAAATACAACCTATGGTACACAAGCGTGCTTCCCATGCCCTTATGCCACCCATAGCTCTACTATTCAACAAATCTATAGTGTCATACCTCTTCTGATATCCATAAAAAGCGCGAGTAACGCCAGTTCATAAAGTAGGCAATCGGGCAGACAAACAGTTACATATCAATTTCAAGTTTACGTATAATATCAAAAATATTTTAAAAATTATGTACAAACAGCTCTACTCTTACCTCGTAAAATTCAACATACTAAGTCTGTCAGTTTGGGTTCCGCTACCAAAAAGAGTACAACGACGTAATTATTAGTCTTCTTGATAAAATCTACTCTGCCCTTGACAAAAGAGAGTTTCCGATCTCAGGTCAATGAAGATCAGGTATCTTCATTGACCCGAGAAAGGCCTTTGATGCTGTTATCCATAACTACCCCTTACTTAAACTCTTCCATTGTGGAATCCGAGGCCTTGTCCTGAACAATATTCGATCCTATCTTAGTGACAGACACCAATATGTAGCCATCAATGATATAACCTTTCCCACTCTACCATTAACTATTATCTTTTTGCTGCCACAGGGCAGCATCCTAGGACCTCTCTTGTTTCTTACAAATGTCAATGATCTTTACACACAGAAATCACAATAGCGTGATGCATCAAATGAACAAATCCTCGTCACGGCCCTTGTGGATTTGTTCATCAATGATCTGCCTAATGTCTCTAACATTCTTAAACCAATATTATTTGCTGACGATACTACCCTCATCTACTCAGACCCCAACCACCACACATTAAATAATGTTATATATAATGAATCAAACAATATTCCATTTATGGATGTCAACCAACAAACACTCACTAAACCTGTGAGAATTTATACCTACTTCCAAATAAGATTATTTGGAAGCAAATCAACAAATACAATTCAGCTTCAGATTGACAATGTTAGCATCAGCAATAAAAATGATTGAAAGTTCCTTGGCCTATACTTAGAAAAGAGACAACTTAAGCACCCACATACAACACACAACCAAGTTAAAAAAAAAAAAAAAAAAAAAAAAAAAAAAAAAAAAAAAAAAAAAAACGGTTGGTATAATCTCAAAAATCAGATATGTTCCGAACACTACTCTGCTCTCTTCCTATACTACACGCTAATCTATCCCTGTCTTGCATATGGTATCTGTGCATGGGGCTCAACCGATGCAAACTACCTCAAACCTATAACCCATCAAAAATCGACTTTTAGACACCACTCAGCCCCCCATATTTAAATTCCTAAATATGCTAATCAAACTCCCTTCACACATTCTCATTGGTCATTTACATTTACAAAACCCTGTTCTTAAATGTGATCCCTATTCTGAAACTCTTCCTGGACACATGTAACAAAACCCGTAATCACCACACCAGAAAAATATCTCCGATATCCCTAGAGTCAAACGATCTGTGTAAACACTATACAAATAAAGGGACCTAGTCTATGAATCTCCCTAATTGTAAAGCTGATCAACTTTTGCCTTATTCAAAACTAGAACCAAAAAAGTACCTAATTTAATCTTCATAGTTTTCTACCTAGTGCATAAAACTCGCACCATCTTATGCTACCCGATCCCCCAATATATGTACCTAAGCCAAACAACTTTATCAATGTAATCATTGCTATAATCTTTTATCATGACTTATTCTGAACGCATATTTTACTGCATTATACCTTGATACATCCCTCAAATTATGCTACAATTTGCCTGTTGATAACCCTCAAATTGTACTCTAAGGGGCCATTAGGTTTTTTTTTTAAATTGTTCGATTTCAATCCAACTTTTTTGACGAGTTGTATATGAAAAGGGTTTCATCTGGTCCAAGTCTCAGCATCGTAGCATAAATAGGAAAGGAGAAAAAAAGTATTGAATAAGGTGTCAAAAATTTTCCAAAATGGTCAAAAACGATTATCAAACAAGTCTCAACTGAAATCATGTCTATGACTCACAGCTATCACAATAGCATATATTAAAAAAATTATATAGTTTTATTAAAAAAAAAAGTTTTTTTTTCTTATTTGTTTATTGGACGATTTGCATGAAACTTTTACACCTGACTGCACGTAAGCCTATCTGTAAGGGTCCCAATTTTGGAGGAAATTGGTTGATGTCAACCTCAGCCACAGATGGCAGCACCTTAGACTATTTTTACTTTATGAACATTTGTTGCTTGAAACAAATAACTTTTTTTTATTCAATTTACATGAAACTTACACCTTCTATGTAAAGTTTGTGTTCCTTAAATCTGGGGTAAGCGTTTTTTCTAAGTTCATTTATTGATTCAATAATAGCAATAAACTTGTTACATTTACACTTTTTTTTTGAGCAGGGTGGGCGGGGGGGGACCTTGACTATTTGTATCAGGAAAACAAAAACATGTTTTGGAAAATCCCCAACTTCAGATCCTTTATTATATGCTAATGTGTCAGACTGATTATATCCGAAACGTGTGGTTGTATATACACACTTGAAAATGTGTAATATTCGTCGAAAAAACAAAAACAAATAAATCTACCTTTCTATTTAGGCTGCAGTACTGAAACTTGGAACAATGCAGCCCTTTTCATATACAACTAGTCAAAATATATTGGTTGACATTGAACAACTTTTAATAAGCTACTCTAATGGTTCCTTAATGTACTGTTAAGGTAATCTCCTGCCTAGCAGTGAGTCTGCCTGTTCCCTTTACCCCCTATTCACCAACGGGTTTGCCTGCTTCTGCATCAATGACAATAACAATACGTGCCTAAAACGTATTTTTTTCTTTTTATTTTTAAAACAAATTACAGCATACAATAACCATATAAAACAGAAAAGCACATAACAAAGAACACAATAACAACACATAACAAGTAATACAGATCAACATAACACAAAAGTGAAAACCAAGAATAGTAGAAAACACACACACACAAAAACAAAAGCAGCACTACCCATATGGGGCGGGCCACAAGCATCAGTAATGACAAAAGTGCACAAAGAGCACAATAAAACCGAGGGTAAAATATAAACAAGGAATACACATATACAAAATAGCGCAAACACAAAACACACGCACCATGCGCCAATATCACACAACAGCAAACATCACACCACAGAATCGAGAACACAGTAACAGAACATGGTAAATATAACATTATAAATATAACACTGTAAATACAACATAGTAAGTAAAACAAGAAATAACAAGGGAATGCCACAAACCAATACACAACACACACACACACACACACACACACACACGCAAACCAACCATAAGCAAAAAATAAAAAAACGGAACATGCAGGAACCAGAAAACAACCCCCATCCCCCGACCCAGACACACATGCAACCCCACCCCACACCCACGCACCCAGGCGCAAGCAACCCCACAACACACAACAGTCAACAAGGAGGATATTTCTCAGGAAACTTCCGCGATGGATACTTCCGCTTATAAGCCTCAATGTTAAATATTCCAGTTCGGTAGGGGAACGGCCCTCACGACACCACGGGTACTCCATATACTCGGGGATCTCCACATCCGGCGGGAGCTGTCGCACCCAACCTCGGTACACCGACGACAAAGAACCCGACTTGGGAGGCAGGAACACCGCCGCCGAGGAAGCAGGAGACGCCGGAACAGCAGGCGGAGCCTGCCGAGACGGCAACCCCGCCTCCGACAAAGCAGAAGACACAAAAAATGGCCGGAGACGGGTGGGGCGGCATAACTGCCGCCGACGAAACAGGGGACGGGGGAGGGGGCACAGAACCCTCAGAGCGAGCAGTTTTCTTCAACACCCTACCAGGTCGCCACGTCCACTCTCAACCCCGCAAGGGGGAACCACCCTCCACGGGGAACCGGAACCATCTGACACAGGCGACACGACCGAAGCAAGGGGTACCGGCCCCACACGGGCCCCTACCCCCACAGCAGGAGCCATACCAGGGCCCACACCATCCACCGGACCCACACCAACACCAGACACACCATCCTCGCACTCCACAGAGGAACAGCTCTAAGAAGAAACATCAACCCTCGCTGCATCCTCACATTCCTCTGCCCAAGAACGAGGAGGCGAAGCACCCGTATCTGTACGCGAACGCTTGGGGACAGGCCGTTGATCATCGGAGCTGTCACCCCCAGCAGGAGGCACCCGAGAGGATCTGGCGGCAGGCCGCCCCACAATCGGGGGAGCATGACCCCGCAGAACGTCAGCCTCAACAACACGAGGGACAAGACCGCCACCCACAGAGGAGACAGGAGAGGGAACAGGCGCGGTCGCAGGAGGGGAAGGGTCCAACAAAGGTGAGGGAGCCTTGCCCAAAAGGTATTGGTGTCTAGACAGACACCACTTCCCTCCAGTATCAAAACACCTGATCACTGGCTGTTTCGGCAAGGGACCAAATGCTACTCACTAACGACCATTCTCCTGCCGGCCGATGGTTACCGACAGATCCGCGTCATCGATGTCATTGGCAAATATATATTCAGCTCGTTGGCGTCCAGTCATCAGACTACACTTCGTGCTCTCAGCTGTAACATCTACTTTCGCCTCCCCGGGAGACAGTAGACGCCTAAAGCATTTGGTATAAAGTTAAATACACCCTTTTGATTAACAAAATCATTTGTTTAAATTTCTCTTTTAAATATTGTGTAAAGTCAAGTACTAACGGTTTTTTGGTATTTATCATTGTTGTAATAAATTAGTTATATTTTGTTATATTAAAGGTTTGAAATTTGTATTCTCTGGCTTTTATTCACAGCTCTCAAACAGAGATATCAAGCAGTTTTGCTTGAATTTGTTCTCTTTTTATTATTATTGTGCGATTGGCACAACACCTGCCTGAATAGCTACTGCTCTATTCTAGATTCTCTTCACATTAAGGTGGGGGGGGGGGGGCCATGTCCAAGGAGTATTGCTCAGGTAATGCTCCTAGATCCTTTACTTAAAGTTGAGTTAGTGGTACTTAGCTCTAACACGTTTGTTTTTTTCAGAACCCCGTTTTGAGTTATTTTTTTTGGTGCCTAATACTTTATACATTTCAGGTGTATAAACTTATGAGTGTTAGATTGACGTTAAATTACGTAGGTGTTTTATGTGCAAATTCATACTCTTATTTAATTCCTCTAATAATCTTTGCTACATCCTGTGTTTTCCACCTTATTCTCGTACCTACAGGAGAGTTTCTCACTCGGGCAGATCACCCCCCTCGGGTACTCTGGTACTTTGGTCTGTCTCTGGGCTATTATGCTCAATCTTTGCATTCCGAACTTAGGAGGATGTACTGGACTTAGTTCCTTTCGCACCTAGGACTTCACTGTACGTTTGGGACCCGTACAGCAGTTCTCATCAGTATTGAAACACTTCGTCACCTCTTGCCCTTAACCTCGTCATTTATTGAGTACCGGGTATAGAAATTCCTTTGTACTACCTCGAAACATTTTGTTTCTCCATTCATGATAAAATTAAACATTTAATTTGTGTAACCTTACTTTATAATAATTATTATTACACACAGGGTAGTTTGAAGTTACAATCTTGCCATGTCATCCTGTCAATCTAACAATTCGTATATTGGTTCCCTTATAGAAGGTTATTCTCTGCATATTACTTTTCTCTAATTCATTCATAATGTTCCGACTTGCCGCATTCCGTCATAACCCAGAGAATGAAGTTGGCACGCTCGTCCATGATACAAAGGCGGACCTGCTGACGCTAGTTGCCGAGCACAATATTATGCCTCCTCATGGTGCCACTAAAACTGATCTCCATAATCATATTTTAGACTTCCTCGTAGACAACAATCGAATCACATCGGCGACGCATGAACATCATCTAATTTCAGACAAGAGCGCCATGGCAGCCATGAAGATGAAGATCGAGCTAGCTACATAGAACGCGAAGTCAGAGGGAACAAGCTGCCCTTCTGAAGGAAGATCTTCGGGTAAAAGAACGGGAAGCTGCCCTCCAGAAGGAACAAACTGAACATCAACACCAAGTCGCTGAAGAACGTGCTGTATTGGATCGTGCACGTGACCAAGAGAGACTAGAACTCAGCCATCAAGAGCTTGACCTTGAAACCATCCTTATCACTCAGCTCCAAGAAGCGGAAGCTAAACTCCCAGTAGGTTTTAATGTTTCTCACGCCATTAAAGTAATGCCACCTTTTGTAGAAAAGGAGGTTGGTGAATTTTTTTTTGTCTCATTTAAAGCTCTAGCTAACCAACTCAGCAATTCTCAGATCCAATTTGACAGGTAAAACTGCCTTGACCCTCAGTTCTCTGGCTACAGAAACTGACTATCAGGTTTTGAAACAGGCAGTGCTTGATGCCTACCTTCTTTTGGTAGAGATTTACAGACAGATTTAGGGACTACTTCAAATCTAGAACTACTACTTATCTTGTCATATTTTGGGCTAATACTAGGTATCAAAGTGGCTGGAATCGGCCCAAGTAAGTAAGTAAGTAATTATCAAAAGAAGGCACCAAACCGGGAAGGCTATGTAGCACCATCAAATACGCAAAATAATCAGAGGGCGCTAAATATCACCAAGGATGCCAATACGAGAACAAAAACGCATAAGGCGAACGATATCAAAAGTATCCAAGTCACCAAGAATTCTATCGAGGGACAGGTGACCGCGAGGGGCGGTCGGAAAGCAAGACACACGCTCGTCCTGGAAGTCAGGACATTCAAGAAGGACATGCATGACCGTAAGAGGGACAATGCAACTAGGACAATAAGGAGCAGGGCAGCGCTCCATCAAGTGACCATGGGTTAAGCGAGTATGGCCAATACGCAACCTCGCCAGAGCCGTTTCCCACCGCCGGTTACGGTGGAAGGAGGACGGCCACGAGGAAACACAACATTTAAGAGTACGTAGCTTGTTACCAGTAACAGACAACCAAGAAGCCTGCCAACGGGTAAGGACTGAGGAATGGATAACCGGGTAAAAGTCGGAATACGGAATGCCTTTGCGAGAGATGGGACAAGAGCGGACAGCTTCCTTGGCAGCAGCATCCGCACGCTCATTTAAAGACACACCAATATGGCTGGGAACCCAACAAAACTCAACCGACTTAAATTTACTGTGAACGAGAAACAGCCAATGCTGGATCTCGACAACTACTGGATGAACCGGATTAAAGGACCCGAGAGCCATGAGGGCACTACGAGAGTCAACAACAACCACAAAGGAAGACTGACAACGAGAAAGCAGGAGACGAAGAGCATAGAGAATAGCATAAAGTTCCGCTGTAAAGATGCTAGTCTCCGGAGGCAAGCGACACATATAAGTGCGATCAGGAAAAACAACAGAGTAGCCAACACCGTCCGCTGACTTAGACCCATCGGTGAAGACAGAAACGGAGCGGGAGTGAGAAGAAAAGTGCTCGAGGAAAAGGCGTTTTAGAACCGTAGGAGGGGGTAAAAGCTTTAGTGATACGGGTCAAGGATGTACAAAACCGCGGAAGAGGGACCCTCCACGGGGGCAAAGAAGGAACAACACGAGGAGAAAAATCAGAAATACGAACAGAAAGAGAATCCTGTAGGCGAGATAACCGGACAGAAAGAGGGAGGTGGTGAAGAGGAACAGGAACCGCAGGAGGGGTAAAGGTTAAAGCACGAAAGAGGCGAGAGGAAGGATGTTGCAAGGACCGCGCAAGATAGCGAAGACAGTAGCGATCACGGCGGTCCTGGAGAGACAGGAAGCCAGTGTCAACATACAAGCTAAGGATGGGAGTCGAACGAAAGGCACCAGAACTGAGGCGCAACCCAGTATGGTGCAAAGCATCAAGACGGCGAAGAGTAGAAGGAGAAGCAGACGAGTAAGCAGGGCAACCATAATCGAGCTTAGACAGGACGAGAGAGGAATGTAAAGCAAGGAGAGTGCGCCTATCTGCCCCCCAAGAAGTATGGGACAAGACCCGAAGGAGGGTAAGGGCCTTAGAGCACTCAACACGGAGGTAAGAGATATGGGGAGACCAAGACAAACGAGTGTCAAGGAATAACCCCAAAAGCTTCGCGGAATCTTTGTATTCAAGGGGATGACCATAAAGTGACAAAGAGGGACGAAGAACAACCCGTTTCCGCGTAAAAGTCATGGCACAAGTCTTAGAAGTAGAGAAATTGAAGCCATGACCTGTGGCCCAAGACGACACGGCATCAATTGCAAGTTGAAGCCGGCGTTGAAGGAGAGGCGAATCATCACCCTGACAACAAAGGGTAAGATCATCGACATAGAGAGCGGAGAAGACACCAGAAGGAAGAGAGGAAAGAAGACCATTGAGGGCAACCAGAAAAAGAGTAGTGCTCAGAACACTACCCTGGGGCACACCTTCGTATTGCTGAAAAGAGGGAGAGAGAGCGGTACCAAGGCGCACCCGAAAGGAACGACGAGAGAGGAAGCTGCGGAGAAAGAGAGGGAGATGACCACGAAGGCCAAAAGAATGAAGTTGAGATAGGATATGATAACGCCAAGCGGTGTCGTAAGCCTTTTCTAGGTCAAAAAGGACGGCAACAACGGAGGTCTTCGCAGCAAAAGCAGTACGAATATAGACCTCCAAGTTCACCAGGACATCTGTCGTGCTGCGGCACTTGCGGAAACCAAATTGAGAAGGGGAGAGGAGGTGATGGTGTTCCAGGAACCACATCAGACGAACGTTAACCATACGTTCAAAGAGTTTGCAGACACAACTTGTGAGAGCAATAGGGCGAAAGTCCTTAGGGGAAGTACCCAGAGACCCCGGTTTGCGAACAGGGAGGACAACGGCATCGAGCCAGTCCTCAGGAACTGACGACGACTCCCAGATCCGATTATACAGACTCAGTAAATACTGAGACGTGCTCGGAGGGAGATGGCGAAGCATCTCATAATGAATACCATCGGAGCCCGCCGCCGTAGAACCGCAGAGGGCCAGCGCAGACCGAAGTTCAGAGAGAGAGAAGGGATCATTATAGGGAAGCTGAAGATGAGTGCAGAAATCTAAAGGACGAGACTCAAGGACAGGTTTACGAAGAAGAAAAGATTGGAGAAGATGAACACCAGAGCTAACAGAAGAAAAGTGGGAACCCAGTTCGGAAGCGACCTGCAACGGGTCCGCCACAAGAGTATCATGGAGGTGAAGGACCGGTGAAACATCGGGAACGAACTTACCCGCTATCTTGCGGATACGCTTCCAGATCTGGGCCAGAGGGGTTTCGGACGTAATTGTTGAGACATAAGATGCCCAACATTCACGTTTAGCTGTACGGATGGCCCTACGGGCCACCGCACTCGCTTTCCGAAAGAAAAGAAAAGAATCGGTCGTCTGCCTACGGCGGTGCTTCTTCCAGGCTGCACGCTTACAGCGGACAGCCCGAGCACAGTCCGCATTCCACCAGGGAACGCACTTCCGTGGACCCCGAGAGGAAGAGCGGAGGGCAGCGTCGAAGACAGTGTCATGAAAAAGGAGGAGAGCGCGAGAGAGGGGCAGAAGGGAGAGGTCAGAGAGAGTAGCACTGAGGGAAAATAGGGTCCAGTCCGCCTTAGCAAACTGCCACCTAGGGAAAGAGAGGGAAGGGCGAAAAGAGAAAAAGGAAACAAGGATGGGGAAATGATCACTTCCAAGGAGGTCATCAAGAACCTGCCACGTGAAATCTAAGTAAAGAGAAGAAGAGCAGAGAGAAAGATCAAGACAAGAAAGGGTGCGAGATCGAGAGTCCAAATGAGTGGGCACACCAGAATTCAGGAGAGACAGGGAAGAAGAGAGGAGAAACGGCTCAAGGAGGCGACCCCGGGTATTCGTCAGAACGTCACCCCAAAGAGAATGACGACAATTGAAGTCACCCAGCAGGAGCACAGGCTCCGGCAAGGAGTCTAGGAGGTGTTTCAAATCAGGAAGAGAGAGCGGGACACTCGGGGGGAGATAAATGGAACAAACTGTGTACCATTTCCCCACAAAGATACGAGCAGCAGAACAATGGAGAGGCGAAGGAAAAAGTAAAGGAACAAAGGGAACATCAGCCCGAATCAAGAGAGCAGAAGAATTAGAAGCCCCAGCAATGGCTGGGGGGGGGGGGTGAGAAAGGAATAGCCACGAAAACGACCAGGACGAGCACCAAGCATTGGCTCCTGGAGACAGACACAAAGGGGCGAAAACCGCGAAACCAGAAGTTGGAGTTCGAGGAAATTGGCGTAATAACCTCGAACGTTCCATTGAAGAATGGACAACGACGAGAAGAGAAAGGACAAAAACAGAGAACAAGGAAGAAACAAAGGCGAATGACCAACAGAACACGTTAAAGAATATCAGGGTCGGGATCAGGGTCAGCAAAGTCAGGGTTAGGGGGCATGGGTAAACTGAGCAAAGACGGAGGGAAGGAAACGGGAGAACAGATCAGAGGTGGGCGGGCAGGGTCTGGAGGAGGAGGAGGAGGAGGAGACAACGGAGAGGAGCAGTCAAGGACAGCAGCAGGAAGAGGGGGAGTAGAAAGAGGGGAGCGCACCCCAGCAAGAGCAGCAACCGAAAGGGAAGCAGGGGCCAAAGAAACCTCCATAGCAGGAACAGGGGGCGCAAGCACTGAAACGGGAGGGGAAGGAGCAACAGAGCCAGAAGGAGGAGCTGAGGAAGAAAGCAAAGCCTTCTTACCCGCCGGGGAAGAGGAAGGAGAGAAGCCAGGCTTACGCTTCTGACTTAAAGAGACCGGTGTCCCAGCAACTACGTACTGGGCAACGGATTCCAGTGTCTCAACAGGAGAAGCCGAACGAGAGCACACACGACGGCCGTTAGGAGAGCGATGGACATCCGCCCGCACCGACAGGCGGTGGGGAGAGCCGATAGATGGAGGAAGAGGATGGGAAGGAGGATCGGAGGGGGACGAGGAAGAAGACACAGAAGACACGACAGACCGGGTAGAAGGAAGGGGAACCCCAGACAGAGGACCAGGAGGAGGATCCTTCGGGAGAGAACCCAAAGGGACAGAGGAGGGGGCAGTGGGCGCATCAGGGTCCAAGGCCCGGAAACGGTTGTGAGTCTGAGGAAGGCGGGAAGGACGAGGAGAGGAAGAGCGCAACACGCGAGCATAAGAGATATTAGCATAAGGCGGAAGCCGGCGAACCTGGCGCCTCGCCTCAGGAAAAAGATAAACGCTCCCGGTGCTTCAAGTTGAGGACGGCCGCCTCAAGCTTGTAATGGACACACGCACGGGAGAAGGTAGGATGGGCCTCACCGCAGTTGAGGCAACGAGCCTGGGGAGAAGCGCACTCCGACTTAGAGTGACCTTCGCCACCACACAAAGGACAGAGAGAGACAGTCCCGGAGCAGCGGAGGGCACCATGCCCAAACCTCCAGCACTTGTTGCAGAGCCGAGGAGAAGGAATGTACTCCTGGACAGAGCACCTGGCACCAGCAAGAATGACAGAGGGTGGAAGGGTCCTACCATCAAAGGTAATCTTCACAACCCGGAGGGGTTGACGGCGACTACCACGAGGGGGACGAGTAAACGTGTCCACCTGGAGAATAGAATGGCCCTGGGCAGCGAGGATATGTCGAATATCGTCGTGGCAGTCGCGCAGGTCCCGAACACCGGTCGCAACATGGGGCGGGAGCAAAATAGTGCCAACACTGGCATTCAACTGAGCGTTCTTCGAGACCCGAACGGGGGTCTCGCCAAGGCAGGATAAGGCAGCCAAGCGGGAAGCAGCATCCTGAGAAGGAGCAGCAACGACACGTGTACCGAGACGAGTGGGGTTGAAAGTAATGGAGGCATCCACGGAATCAATGAGCTGTCGATGGAGGGAGAAATCGTCAGGAGGCGCAGAATCAAGAGGGAGGAGATCAAAATATTTGGCCCACGAAGCGGGACCAAACAAGGCTTGATAGGTAGCAGAACTGGAAGGAATCGAGCGAGGGCGGCCGTGACGAGGACGGCGGTGAGAACCCCCAGAGAGAGAGGGGTTAAAAGGCGCAGTAGTTACAACTAGAGAAGGAGCCGCGCCAGGGGACGAGGTAGTCACCACTGGGGGCTTGGGGCTCGACCCAACCACAGAGGAGGGAGGGGAGCCAGAGGAAGGAGTCAGAGAGGCCAAAGGAGGAGCAAGGTCGGGGCCCAATGCAGCGGAGGCTACAGAGCCCGGTCTTCCAATACGGACCGACTCGGGGGCTTGGTCGCCCACCCCACGAGCCTGAGAAGGTAAACCAGAAGAAGCCGAAGCAGGGGAAATCATCTTGACGAAAAGAAGAATTCACTCACGAATGTGCCCCCACACCCACCATGGAGCCACAATTAGAGGCAGGACACCCAACAAGAAGCTATCGCCGATCTTGTCGGGGCCTCCTAGGGGTGCGTCGCGAGTATACGCCCCACAAACGCCACCTTAAGAAACCGACAGTCCGTCGAGATCGGGTTCAGTGACGAAGTGGGGATTGACAATAAAAGGTTCCCCTCGCTCTCGACGTCGGGTACTGCAGTTCTACGGGTGCATGAGTATGCCTCCTCAAGCACCCGGGCGTCAAAATAGAAGAAGTCCAAGGGAAGAACCAGAACGAGCAAAAGGTCGGCAGGAAACGGCAAGCAGATAGGAGAAGAGGGGGGAGAAAAACGAAACAGAAGGAAAAGGAAAAGATGCCCAGCAGAATTGGAGAGGACGGCAGCAGGAGCACAAGGCTAGAAAAGGACAGAGGACTGTCCCAAGGAGCATCACACTCCGGCAGCCGCCCACTAAGCCCCCACACGGCGACAACGAGCTGAGCGGGGAGGGGGGGGAATCGGCCCAAATCATTACCTTTGCAGATCTTCTCAACCTCATTTTGATGGAAGAATTCCTTCGCCGTGTTCCTACTCCTATCTGTCTCTACCTTTCAGACAAAGGAGAGACCAACCTTACTAAGTGTGCTCAGAAGGCCAAGGGCATAATGGGTCAGGTGTTGAAGGTCTGGAAGGCAGGTAGCCTGAGGGACATATTGATAACGATGTCTTTGTGTGTCTGCACCTGAGTAAATCAGATCTGATGAATCGTTGGTATGTTTTGATGCAAAAGGATGTCTAAACATTACAATGTCTGAAATAAAATAAAAAGCTGTACGAAAATATGAAAGAACGATTAGGGAGGGAGGACGAGGTGTGAGGTAGGTTGGAACAGGTAGAGCAAGGGGGGTAGGGGGAGAGGGGCGGGCCTGATTTTACGGCGACGGTAAGATAAGATTACAACGGTAACACCTGCCTGGGTGAGGTAGAGTCAGCGGTATCTGGCGGGGGGGGGGGGGAATGGTAGTCTGGGTGATTAATGACGTCTCGTGTAGCTGGGTAATGGAACTTTTTTACTTAAATAGAAATATACTCGTTTGTAAGAATATACTTAAAACCCTACAGTCTAAATTATATGCTTATGACCGTAGAGTTTATTTTAAAAAAGACGGGAGCAAACTTTGCCCCTGAATTTTTCTATAACAATTTCCTTAAGAAACGTCAATGATCTACAAAAATATTTTTAGTCTGAATTTCCCGCATAAGAATCCATTACCCTAAATCGGAAAACGGAGAAATTTATCAGTAAACCGAAGCACCAGCGAGGCTTGGTCAAAATTAATCAAGAAACCCTGTGACAGACGAATTTTCCAAAACCCCAAAATTCGTGTTTACTCCTTCATCCCTACTACTCTGCTACTGGCACCTTGCATTTTTTTTATAAATATTGAATTCCATAAATACTGACCTAGAGCTGAGTGCATGGGCATGTTTTAAATTTTTCAAAATCTGCTATGCTGGTGTTGATATCAATTATATATACAGGGATTTGGATATTACACAAAGAAGTTGTCTGAATCTTCCACTTGCATGTTGTTTATTGGAGTGTTAAACATGTCCTCATACTCCTTATTTTTTAGGATTTCACTAATTTCTTTTTCATGTTCACTGTATGAACCTTCACTCGTACGAATAAGTCCAATACTGGCAGTAGTTTTTGCTTTTGATTTTACACGTTTAGAAATATTTTGGATTTTTCCTTTTTCTCCTGAATTGCTTTCTGTTCTGATTGCCTTTCTTCAGTCTGATATGATTGTTTCAATTTCTGCTCGATTTCTTTAATATCCCTAAAGTTGTCTGAATCTTCCACTTGCATGTTGTTTATTGGAGTGTTAAACATGTCCTCATACTCCTTATTTTTTAGGATTTCACTAATTTCTTTTTCATGTTCACTGTATGAACCTTCACTCGTACGAATAAGGCCAATACTGGCAGTAGTTTTTGCTTTTGATTTTACACGTTTAGAAATATTTTGGATTTTTCCTTTTTCTCCTGAATTGCTTTCTGTTCTGATTGCCTTTCTTCAGTCTGATATGATTGTTTCAATTTCTGCTCGATTTCTTTAATATCCCTATTTGAATTATTCCTTCTTTGTAGGGAAAGTCGTGTCTACTTAAGCATTTCCGTTATTTTTTCCCTTCCCTTTATAGTGTGGTCTGCATTCTCTTCCTGCGTTAGACCGCATTCTGGCTTTTCTCAAAGGAACATGTTTCAGACCTGATATGCTACAAAAGTCGGTTTTTCTATTCCTTTTATAGGACGTGTATTACTTTGAAAAGTTTCCCATTGAGTGCTTGTATGTTCCCTGTTTATTGTCTCCCAATCTATCCTTTTATTATTAAAATTTAATTTACTGAGTAACTCCTCTCGCTTGATCGTGGGTTTAGGTCTATTCTTAGTATTGAAGGTAGTTTTCACTTCAATGAGCTTGTGATCTGAGTATGTGGTATCAGATATTGTTATGTCCCTGATTATGTCTTCATTCGAAGGCGATGAGTCACAATAATGTGGCTAAATTATGTTGACCAAACCACACACTAGAAGGCGAAGGGACGACGACGTTTCTGTCCGTCCTGGACCATTCTCAAGTCGATTGTGATGAGGGTTGATTGATGAAGATTAAGTCACCCAAAAGGTGGCACAGGCATGAATAGCCCGTAAGTGGTGGCCCTTTTGAGCCATTACCAGTATCAAGAGCTGATACTGGAGATCTGTGAAGGTGTGACTGCAGGCTGCGTGACGGGAGATGTCTCCCGTGTGTGATGAAGATAGATTGATTGATAAAGATTAAGCCACCCAAAAGGTGGCACGGGCATGAATAGCCCGTAAGTGGTGGCCCTTTTGAGCCATTACCAGTATCAAGAGCTGATACTGGAGATCTGTGGAGGTGCGACTGCACCCTGCGTGACGGGAGATGTCTCCCGTGGTGTGTGATGAAGTAGATGCAGGCAATAAATTGGCAAGAGCGGTGAGGAGCAAAGTAAGATGTAGTAGAGGGGATAGTAGTAGGAATAAGAACGACAGAGGGCCTAAGGGCCCATATGAGGCAGCTTCTATTAAAACTACCGAATGAGAGGAGATAGTAATAGGAATAAGAGGAGGATAGTAAGGGAACGTAAGAAAAAACAATGAACAGAAAAAAAGAGAGAGGAGAGAAAGAAAGATAAATGGAAGGGTAAGCTTATGTTAGGTCACGTTTGTTAGAAAGATTAGAGCATTTAAGTATATACTGTGAAAGGGAATAGTCCACAGCAGCAAAGCCAGGACTCAAATTCATGTTGGGTACATTGTGTATTAGAGCCGATTCAACAAGACGGCGTCTGTGTAGAGTAGAGGCAGGAAAGATTATTTTGGAGGAAGACCAATCAATAGGATGATTGGAATTCCTCACATGACAGAAGAGAGCATTGTTAGTGTCTGCTAGTGTTAAGTTAATAACGTTCTAACACGTTATAAACACGTCATGCCAAGATGTAACAGCTTTATTACAAGTTGTAAAAAGCGGGAAATGGAGACAGTTACGTTTTACGTGACAATGTGTTTCCAGGGATCAATATGTCGTCATTGTTTGTTAAGACCAGATCTAGAATATTTTCGTTTCTCCTTCGCTCTGATATCTGCTGGTTGAGTGAACATTTTCACAGAATCTAAGCAGTTTTCTACTCTGTGGTTTGATATGTCCCGATAGATTTCCTGGTATAATATTATTGTTTGCAATTTTTCATCTTAGATTTGGCAATTTGAAGTCACCAAGGAAAATACTATGAGGTACCGGGTTATCTTGAGGTTATCTTGAGATGATTTCGGGGCTTTAGTGTCCCCGCGGCCCGGTCCTCGACCAGGCCTCCACCCCCAGGAAGCAGCCCGTGACAGCTGACTAACTCCCAGGTATCTATTTACTGCTTGGTAACAGGGGCATTCAGGGTGAAACAAACTTTGCCCATTTGCTTCTGCCTCGTGCGGGAATCGAACCCGCGCCACAGAATTACGAATCCTGCGCGCTATCCACCAGCCTACGAGGCCCCATGGGTTCGCCAAATTATCATGGCTATTCTCTATTTTGTTCATCTGTTCTGCGAATTCCTCAGCCGTTGCATCTGGCAGGTTGTATATTTGAATAATAACTAAGTTTATTTTCTCTATTTTTACTCCCAGTACCTCTACCACCTCATTTGTTGCATTAAGGAGCTCCGAGCATACAGTAGTAGGCATCCTTCAGTCTCGGGAGACTATGGAGTTGCGCCCTAGTTGTCAATCCTGGTGCAGCGTCTGGTGTGACTGATGAGGCCAATCCGAGAGTGGCAGTCCATCCCACACCGAGCACAAACGAAGTCCGATTCTGGTCTGTCTTCCTGGCTACCGGCTTTCCTTCTCTGTCTCTTTGCCTCCAATTCCTTGGCAAGTGACTCCTCGAACTTGGAGAGACCTCTTTGAACAGACTGCCCCAGGTTGAACGGTCTGCAGCCAGTGTCTCCCAAATAACAAGATCGACGTCCATGGCTTTAAGGTCCTTCTTGCATACGTCTTTGTACCGTAGCTGGGGCTTGCCTGTTGGACGCTTTCCCTGCATCAGCTCTCTGTACAGGAGATCCTTGCGGATCCTGCCGTCGCCCATTCGCACAACGTGCCCGAGCCAGCGCATTCGTCTCTGTTTCAGCATTGTGTACATGCTGGTGATTCTTGCTCTCCCCAAGACGTTGTTTGTCACCTTGTCCTGCCAGGTGATATCCAAGATGTATCGAAGGAAGCGCATGTGATAGGCCTTCAGCTGTCTTTCCTGACGGGCGGGGAGTGTCCAAGACTCACTGCCATAAAGGAGAGTGCTCAGGACACAGGCTCTGTAAACCTGAATCTTAGTATACTCAGTCAGCCTATTGTTGGCCCCACTCTCTTTGTCAGTCTGGACATGGTAGTAGATGCCTTACCGATGCGTTTGTTTAGCTCCATATCAAGAGAGGGAGTCAGAGATTGTGGAGCCCAGGTACACGAAGTCGTGAACGACTTCCAGTTTGGAATCGGAGATGCCGATGTCAGGTGGGGAGTCCACTCCTTGTCCCATGACTTGTGTTTTCTTCAGGCTGATGGTGAGTCCGAAAGCCTGAGAGGCCTCACTGAAGCGGGTCATGAGCCGTCGGAGGTCTTCGGCTGAGTGGGCAGTGACTGCTGCGTCGTCGGCAAAAAGGAAGTCGCGCAGACACCTCAGCTGAACCTTCGTCTTGGCTCTCAGCCTGGCGAGGTTAAAGAGCTTTCCATCCGACCTGGTCCGGAGGTAAATGCCTTCCGTGACAGATCCGAAGGCGTGCTTCAGCATAACTGCGAAGAAAATTCCGAGTTGGGTTGGAGCCAGTACGCAGCCCTGCTTTACTTCACTTCGGATGTCAAAGGCGTCTGATGTTAGGCCATCAAAGACCACGGTGCCCCTCATGTTCTCATGGAAAGATCTGATGATGCTGAAGACCCTGGATAGGCATTCCAGTCTTGGGGAGGATCTTGAACAGGCCATTCCTGCTGACGAGGTCGAAGGCCTTCGTCAGATCTATGAAGGCTACGGAGAATGGCTGCTTCTGTTCCCTGCATTTCTCCTGCAGTTGTCTGAGATAAAAGACCATGCCGATGGTGGACCTGCCAGCTCTGAATCCGCATTGTGATTCTGGATAGACTCACTCTCTGCAAGTACTTGGAGCCTCTTCAATGCGACTCGAGCAAACAGCTTTCCGACAATACTGAGAAGGGAGATTCTACAGTAGTTGTTGCAGTCGCCCCTGTCACCTTTATTATACAGCGTGACGATGTTGGCATCCCTCATGTCCTGTGGCACCTCTCCTTCCCAGCAGAGGCAGAGAATTTCATGCAGCTTCATGAGCAGGCTACTTCTGCAGCACTTCAAGGTCTCAGCAGGAATGTCATCTTTGCCAGGAGCTTTACCAGAAGCAAGGGAGTCTAGGGCATCGCCGAATTCTTCGAGGGTCGGTGCCTGTGTTAATGGAGCTCGACAGCGAAGACACTCAATGGCGCTCAGGGCGTCTTCGGTGACCACATTGTCCCTGGTGTATAGCTCAGAGTAGTGCTCGACCCAGCGCTTCAGGTGCAGTGTCTGGTCCTGAATCACCTCGCCAGTGGCAGATTTCAGAGGAGCGGTCTTCCTCTGGATTGGGCCGAGGGCCTGCTTGATGCCGTCATACATTCCCCTTACATTGCCTGTATCCGCTGCAGTCTGTATCTGGGAGCAGAGCTGGAGCCAATAGTTGTTGGCACATCGCCTGGCACTCTGCTGCACTTTGCAGCGGACGGCCCGAAGGATCTGTAAGTTGTGTTGACTTGGGCAGGCTTCGTAGGCTGCCAAGGCGTTTCTCTTCTCTACGATGACAGGTGTCATCTCTTCCAAGTGAGCTTCGAACCTGTCTGCCGACCTGCTGGTCTTCTTGCCAAAGGTGGAAATGGCAGCGTTGAACACAGCGTCTCTGAAGTGCTCCCATCTTTTACAGGCAGTGACCCCAGCTGGGCCAGGGAGAGCTTCCTCGAGCACGCGTGCAAAGTCTTCCACCTTGTCCTGGTTGCGGGTCTTGGTGGTGTCGATGCGAGGTCTGCCCGCCTTTTTCGAGCATACAAGGTCTTCCCTAATATACAGACACTCCTCCATGTGACCTAATTACCCTATCACACCTATATAGATTATATCCTGGTATCCAGATCTCACTTTCCAAGAATTTCCCTGCACGGGTTTCTGTGAAAGCTCTAAATACTGCATTTGAATCAGTGAGGCGGCCATTTCTGAATTGTACTTTGTTTTTTGTTCTTTTTTATAGTCTGTATGATGGCAAGGATGAATGAGGTTACTCTATTTGGGAAAGTTTGACGGACACTTAGCAGGTCCATTATGCGTGAACAGAGTTTGTTCGGCCCAGTACTGATTGATGAATGACAGTTGCCTGTCGTAGTTGTAGTTCCTTTTTTGGTGTGTAATTGCATCCGATTCTGGTATGCAAGTGGGTCTGGCATCAAGTTTCATCCATCTGGCATCCTGTTCCATCCATTCTCTATGTTCCCCCTTTTGAAATCTGTCAGCTTGGTTTAAATAATTGAGATTCCTCCAAATTCATTATCTTGCTTGCCGCTCTTTATGTAGCGTTCTGTGCCTTTCACGTGAAAGTATGGGCAGCTTTCACATGAAAGTATATGCAATTTTCTGCTGGTCTCACTCAAAAGCATCCATACGAAATGAAACATATGAGAGATGTAAATATTGAGCATGCCATTGGTGACCAACAGGGACACAAGCATGTATTAAGCAAAAACAAAGTCGAGTGGAGACAGTTCCAGCAATGATGAAGTGGAATAAACTGGGTGAACAAAACAGGGAATAGTGAAGCAGAAGATTTTCTAGAATTAATTGACGATTGCTTTCTTACGCAACACATTAAGGAACCAACGCGGGAAAATAATATTTTAGATTTAGTGTTAACTAACAGGGAAACAAATTAATGACAAATTAATGAAAATAGGGAGTGAGCTCGGGAACAGTGATCACAAAGTAATCAGATTTAGCATAGAATGGAATAGACCTGTAGGAGAAAATTCTGTTAAAGTGCCAGATTTTCAAAAAGCTGATTTTAATAGCCTAAGAAATTTTTTGGGTCAAATAGATTGGAAACTCTTGGGTATGGGGTGTGGGCCGGTCTTAGAGCGAGACATGAACCCAGCGATAGGTGACGTAAAAGGGGATTTCGATGTGGATATAATATATAACTTATTTAAGAATATTCTAAACAAAGCACAGGAACGTAGTATACCATACAAATTGAATAGGTCGAATACTAATGACCCAAAGTGGATAACAAATAATTTAAAGAACCTTATAGGTAAAGAGAGAGCTTGGTACAAAAGGATTAAGAATGGGGAAGTCAGGTTAGAACAGGAATTCATACATCTGGTTAGAAATGTTAAAAAAGAGATTAGGAAAGCAAAAAGAAACTATGAAGTTCGCATAGCAGAGCAAGCAAAGTCAAATCCTAAAGGGTTTTTTCAGTTATATCGAACTAAGACTAGGGAGAGGATAGGTCCATTAAAATCTGAGACAGGTCAAATAACGAATAATGACAAGGAGATGAGTAGTGTTTTTAACAAATATTTTATATCTGTATTTACTAAAGAAGAACTTAACAATATGCCTTCAGCCGAACAAGTCTATGTGGGTGGGGATGAGGACAGGTTGACTAGTTTAGCAGTTACCAGGGAGGATGTAATTAAACTATTAGAAAAGCTAAAGCCAAACAAATTCCCAGGGCCGGATGAAGTGTTTGCCAGGGTGCTTAAAGAATGCAAAGAGGAGCTTTCCGAGCCACTGTCTACCATATTTAATAAATCAATAGAGTCAGGCAGAGTGCCAGAGTCATGGAAGGTAGCTAAAGTGGTACCAATTTTTAAGAAAGGAGATAGATCACTTGCGTCAAACTATCGGTCAATTAGCCTAACGTCTATTGTGGGAAAGTTACTTGAATCAATAATTGCAAATACAATTCGTCTCCATCTTGAAAAACATAAATTAATAAATGAGTCGCAACATGGTTTTACAAATGGCCGTTCATGTTTAACAAATTTGCTAACTTTTTATTCCAGCATAGTTGAGGCAGTTGATAGCGGTAAGGATTGTGATGTTGTGTACCTTGATTTTAGCAAAGCTTCTGATACAGTGCCACATGAAAGACTAATTAAAAAATAGAGGCTCATGGTATTGGGGGTGCTATATTAACTTGGATTAGGGCATAGGACTGGTTTCATCACCAGTCAGTCAGGTGCTGTCACAGTGAGAGGTTGTGTTAGCTGGAGCTCTGGAGTAACATTATTATTGCAATAATGGAAGGATTAGTTAATGATTTGGTGAGTTTGGTTGGAACTCTGAGAGCAGAGATGGATTCCCTGCGGGAGGAGGTACGACGGCTGAGACTTCGAGAGGAAACGAAGGAGGAGACCAGTGTTGACGAGACCTCATCGTGGAGAGTAGTGAAAGACAGGGGTCTTAAGAAGACCTTGACAAGGCCGCCTACAGACGCCCTAAGGACGGCAAATTCATTTGCCGTGTTGGAGGACGAGTGCTGTAGTGCGCCTCCAGGGAGAAAATCGGCGAGGAATGGCGGAGCGCAGGCCCCTCAGGCTGCTCAGAAAGTTAGGGCGGTACCGAAGCGAATTTTGGTTGTGGGAGATTCCCAGGTGAGGTATTTAGACAGAACGTTTTGTGCCAGAGATAGGGGGAACAGATTAAGGGTTTGCTATCCGGGAGCTGGAATTGGTGATATTGTTGAAAACATGAATGATATTATGACAGGAAATGGGAACAAACCCATTATTTGTATTAGTGCAGGGGGTAATGATGTTGGGCGAGTTAGGAGTGAGGAACTAATACAGAGATTCAGGACAGCCATTGAATTAGTTAGGAGCAAGGGAGGAATCCCGATTATATGTGGCATTCTTCCAAGAAAGGGAGTGGGAAATGAATGGATGTCGAGGGCACTTGGTGTCAATTGCCGGCTGGAAAGATATTGCAAATCAAATGCAATATCTTTCATAGACAACTGGGAACACTTCTATGGAAGAAATGAAATGTATGCTTGTGATGGGGTGCATCTATCCAGGGCTGGGGTTGTTGCTTTTGCGAACTCGTTGGAACCAGTGGTTAGAGGTGTTTGTTTGGGTTTAAACTGTTAGTAGATAGTGGTATGGGAATTGATTTGGAGGAAGGAGGTAATGAAAGTATGTGTTCGTGGGAGAAAAGAATTGGCAAAATGATCAGGGAAAGAAAAGGGCCTCAAAATAACAATTCACTTAGGATATATTACACTAACAGTAGAAGTCTAAGAAATAAAATTAATGAATTAAATGCTCTTGTCAGCACAGAAAAAATAGATATTATTGCACTTACCGAAACGTGGATGAATGTATAAAATAGAGAACTACTAGCTGAATATCAGATAAATGGATTTAAACTATTTCACACAGATAGATATATTAGACGAGGAGGGGGAGTAGCCATATATGTTAGGGACAATTTGAAATGTAGTCTCAAAGAGGGAATCAAAACTGAGCCACAAACAAACTATTTGGATAGAATTAAACGAAAAAGCAAATAATATTATAATAGGAGTTATATATAGGCCACCAAATTTAGACAGAATGGAAGCAAAGCATCTATGGAATGAAGTATCTAGAGCATCTAGATCTAACAGTATTTATGTCATGGGTGACTTTAATTTTAGTGGAATAAACTGGGTAAACAAAACAGGGAATAGTGAAGCAGAAGATTTTCTAGAATTAATTGACGATTGCTTTCTTACGCAACACATTAAGGAACCAACGCGGAAAAATAATATTTTAGATTTAGTGTTAACTAACAGGGAAAGACAAATTAATGACATCGAAATAGGGAGTGAGCTAGGGAACAGTGATCACAAAGTAATCAGATTTAGCATAGAATGGAATACACCTGTAGGAGAAAATTCTGTTAAAGTGCCAGATTTTCGAAAAGCTGATTTTAATAGCCTAAGAAATTTTTTGGGTCAAATATATTGGAAAGTCTTGGGTATGGGGTATGGGAACCCAGCGACAGGTGACGTAAAAGGGGATTTCGATGTGGACTCAATATATAACTTATTTAGGAATATTCTAAACAAATCACAGGAACGTAGTATACCATACAAATTGAATAGATCGAATACTAATGACCCAAAGTGGATAACAAATAATTTAAAAAACCTTATAGGTAAAAAGAGAGAGCTTGGTACAAAAGGATTAAGAACGGAGAAGTCATGTTAGAACAGGAATTCATACAACTGGTTAGAATTGTTAAAAAAGAGATTAGGAAAGCAAAAAGAAACTATGAAGTTCGCATAGCAGAGCAAGCAAAGTCAAATCCTAAAAGGTTTTTTCTGTTGTATCGAACTAAGAGAAGGGAAAGGATAGGTCCATTAAAATCTGAGACAGGTCAAATAACGGATAATGACAGAGATGAGTAGTATTTTTAACAAATATTTTATATCTGTATTTACTAAAGAAGAACTTAACAATATGCCTTCAGCCGAACAAGTCTATGTGGGTGGGGATGAGGACAGGTTGACTAGTTTAGCAGTTACCAGGGAGGATGTAATTAAACAATTAGAAAAGCTAAAGCCAAACAAATCCCCAGGGCCGGATGAAGTGTTTGCCAGGGTGCTTAAAGAATGCAAAGAGGAGCTTTCCAAGCCACTGTCTACCATATTTAAAAAATCAATAGAGTCAGGCAGAGTGCCAGAGTCATGGAAGGTAGCTAATGTGGTACCAATTTTTAAGAAAGGAGATAGATCACTTGCGTCAAACTATCGGCCAATTAGCCTAACGTCTATTGTGGGAAAGTTACTCGAATCAATAATTGCAAATACAATGCGTCTCCATCTTGAAAAACATAAATTAATAAATGAGTCGCAACATAGTTTTACAAATGGCCGTTCATGTATAACAAATTTGCTAACTTTTTATTCCAGCATCGTTGAGGCAGTTGATAGTGGTAAGGATTGTGATGTTGTGTACCTTGACTTTAGCAATGCTTTTGATTCAGTGCCACATGAAAGACTAATTAAAAAAAATAGAAGCTCATGGTATTGGGGGTGCTATATTAACTTGGATTAGGGCATGGCTATTCCAAAGGAAACAGAGTTAGTATAAATGGGGTTAAGTCAGAGTGGGATAATGTTGTTAGTGGAGTATCTCAGGGCTCTGTCCTGGGACCTCTGTTGTTTATAATATATATAAATGATTTAGATTCAGGTTTGAGTAGCAACATTTGCAAATTTGCCGATGATACGAAAATCGGTAGGGAAATTAATTCGGAGGAGGCCTCACTATCACCAAGTTGATCTAGATAGGGTTTTGAAATGGTCAAATGATTGGCAAATGCAGTTTAATGCTGATAAATGTAAAGTTCTGAGGCTAGGAAATGATGATAGAGTTACAAGATACGAGCTAGATGGTGTTGTGATTGCGAAGTCGGATTGCGAAAGGGATCTGGGAGTTATGATTAGTAAGAATTTAAAACAAAAGGATCAATGCATAAATGTTCGTAATAAGGCAAATCGGACACTTGGATTTATTAATCGCAGCGTTAGTAACAAGACACCTGGTGTGGTTCTCAAGCTATATCTTGCTCTAGTTAGGCCCCATTTAGATTATGCAGTTCAGTTTTGGTCGCCATATTATAGAATGGATATAAATTCACTTGAACGTGTCCAACGTAGGATGACTAAGTTAATTCCCCAAATTAGAAATCTTTCATATGAAGAAAGATTAACAAAGCTTAAGTTGCATTCACTGGAGAGGCGAAGAGTTAGGGGTGACATGATAGAGGTTTACAAGTGGATGAATGGACATAACCGGGGGGATATTAATAGGGTATTAAAAGTATCAACACAGGACAGAACACGAAACAATGGGTATAAATTGGATAAGTTTAGATTTAGGAAAGACTTGGGTAAATACTGGTTCAGTAACAGGGTTGTTGATTTGTGGAACCAATTGCCGCGTAACATTGTGGAGGTGGGGTCCCTCGATTGTTTCAAGCACGGGTTGGACAAGTATATGAGTGGGATTGGGTGGTTATAGAATAGGAGCTGCCTCGTATGGGCCAATAGGCCTTCTGCAGTTACCTTTGTTCTTATGTTCTTATGTTCTTATGAAACTGACATGACTACATTCACAACCCCTTCCTCCCAACACTACTATTTCCAGTCTGTGATCTGCCTCTCCCTCGAGCTCTTTCACTGTACCAATCGACGAAGACCTCTGCTCTTTTCCTTACTATACCTTCCTTGCTATAAGATTTGCGGGTAATCATTTGCAGGCTAAGGATATTCAATCCAGATCCCATGCTCTCTTACATATGTCAGCACTACGGCCACCATAAAGATACCTTCAGAGGCTCGGAACTGACTGGAGTATGCAGCAACATACCCTATATTGATATATGCAAAAATCTGCACAAAGACGACAAACCACTTAGCGCTTTACTCACGGACGTATAATGGAACTCCGCCATGCTTCTTATTGTCCAAATTGAATTGTCCCACTTAGTCATTCACCTCCTCGTAGAATGTCAATTTCAGAACGAATGTATGACATGCATTCCTAATGTCCTTCGATAGAATACTTGGCGAATCTCATACCTTTGATAACGCTCATCTTGGGGTATTTTTCTTTTCGTATTTGTATTTGTGATGTTTAGGGCTTGTTAAATATCCAGCGAGGTGGATGGTGCTACAGAGCCTTCCTATCTCCTTGAATAAATTACATAATTGCCACCAAAAATATTACATTAATAATAAATTATCCCCCCCCACATAATCGGTTACAAATCTAAGCGTACTAATTTACTGATCTCTCTAAATACTTGACTCCATACTCTCGAAGATTTATCAAGTATATTCAAGATATCCAAGATTCATCAAGTATATTCAAGATATCCAAGATTCATCAAGTATTTTTCGATAAAATGATTTAATTTTAGTTTGTTTTAAGTGGTTTATTGATAGTTTATAATACAGCTTCAGCGATGAGGAGTAGAATAGGTAGAAAAGTTGTAGAGGATGAATAAGTCCTCAAGGGCCGTGATGAGGGTTCAGTATATCACGCTATAGCGATATACTGATCACTCGTATGAATACTCTCGTGAAGGGTTATATCTTTATCTAGTTTTTTTCCTTGTGCGAGTGTCATGTTGAGACGAGATAGTAGAATTGGGGGTTTAGATCTCCTTTGAGTGTCACGCGTTTTAGGAATTTCCCCTCACCCGTTGTCACGAAGAATTGCTTACCTGGAGCTTGGCAATTAATTTATTCACTCTCGTGTTCTTGAGAATATCCTCATAATGCACCCAAAAATTGCCAGTGCAGGCTACTGATCATATGGCCCTGTATGACTAACCATCCTGGAAGATGGGTTCTTTCAGTATCACCGCTACCTTATTCACTCGTGTTTTTCCTATATATATATATATACATACATATATATATATATATATATATATATATATATATATATATATATATATATATATATATATATATATATATATATATATATATATATATATATATATATATATATATATATATATATATATATTATATATATATATACACACACACACACACACACACACACACACACACACACACACACACACACACACACACACACACACACACACACACACACAAGAGTTGTTACATTCTTGTACAGCCACTATTAGGTAGCGTTTCGGGCAGGTCCCTGGAATATGATCCCCGCTGCGAAGAATCGTTTTTACAACCAAGTACTCATTTTACTGTTGAGTTAAACAGAGGCTACAGTTAAGTATTTGCGCCCAGTAAATCCTCCCCGGCCAGGATACGAACCCATGACAAAGCGCTCGTGGAACGCCAGGCGAGTGTCTTACCACTGCTCCACGAAGACTGTTCATGATGATATCCTCATAATGCACCCTTGTCGGGTGACCTTGGGGCGGGGGGGGGGGGGGAGGGGGTCCACTAGCACCCAGAGTTTGCAAGTGCAGACTACTGATCACATGCCTCTGTATGACTAACCATCCTGTGTGATGGGGATATTAGCATCACGTAGCTAGCTTTCCGACACACTGTACATACCTTCATATAGTCTAGGGTAGTTGCACAAATGCAGATGTGCAAAAAAAAAAAAAAAAAAAAAAAGAAGTCCCCTCACACGAATAAGGATATAACCATGTAACAAACTTTTTAACTGTATATAAACTCGAGGTACATCTACATTTATTTAGTAACCTCAGTATAAATTGTCATCCACACTTCCATGGAAATAAATATTCCATTCACCTGGGCTCCAGGAGTTTCAAACCATGGAATCCACGCATGTGAGGTCGTAGCTCTCTCCAATAGGCTATGAGTAAACTTAATAGGGAAATTTAAAAGTAAACTTACCTTATTATGACTATTTATAGCCCAGTCCATAAAACTTCGGCCTCTCATACGTGGGGTCCACGGTTCGAGTTTCCTAGAGGCCAGGTGAATGGAATACCGCAGTATATTTCAAAAGTGACCCTACATATCATGTGTTTCTGTATGACTAGCAATTCTTTGAGATGGAATGGGGGGACGGAATTGCATACATTACATAACTCTTGACACAAACTATACATGGTAGCAGGTAGTCTAGTGTTCAGCTGCGTAAATGACCACACACTTAAGTTAAACAGGAAAATGCTTAATGTGACTTATTTACGTTCTGGGAACTCGTCTACACCAAGTACATTCCTCACCATCAACTAATGTTCACTCCGCTGTTCTCAACATCACCCACTCAACACCGTTTGCTGGTCGTCATCCTGAATAACTATAACATCGCTCGTTACAAAAATCTCTTTTATTGAATCAAATTACTGACATGTAGATAATAGTAAACACATTGAAAGTCGGAATTATTTTTGTTTGACGCTCCTTACTTCAGTGATAATGGTCTGCCATTATTTGGCCCGTTCCCTCTGCAACCTTAGTTGACTAATGCATATATAAAACATATATAAAAAAAATTGGGATGATGGTAACTATTCTAATCCTTTCCTGTTACCAGCATATCTATGTCTGCATAAGCAGACATTGATATGTCTTTAAATATAATTTGCATGTCTGTCCTCCTGGTCTGACTCGCTCTATCGGGGACCGTTGTAGTGTCTGTACCTATTGAGCTGTCAGTGTTGTCACACTTTCTAATCAACGGTCGACTACATCCGGACATACTGAATCAGACTTACAACTTCCTGAACTTCTGCTTCAGTTTCCTCCCTGATTATAGTCTCCGCCCCTTGGTCTATTAGAATTAGTATTGATCGTTTCCCACTCTTTCTGGATGGCTGGTAGGCTTTAAATGAACGATGTTTTCCGGTCATGCGTGATGTTATCTAGAAGGTTTAGGATATTCCAGGATGGCAGGTTATTTTTACATACCCAGAGCTAATGGCCAGCTCTCAATCCCGTGGTGCTTGGGGCTCTACTACCACAAAATCATCTACGTCCTCTATTAACACAAATCTGCTATTAAACAACAACAAACTCTGGCCGTAGACAGCACTCGCCCCCCCCTTACTTAAATCTTTGAATGTGAATATGTTAGATATTAAGTCGCCGCACATTCTCTCATGTGTACTCTATATATTTAAAACTGAAGTGAAATGCCAATCCTCACCTTAAATGCTTCCTTGAAGGTTGTAACAGAACCCATGGGCTTTAGATGCTATAGAAGACGAGTAAAACGCTGATGTAATTTATACAGATTTCACAAAAGCCGTCAACAAATGTGACCATGTTACTGCACACAAAATGTGTTCAAATGGAATTACCGGAGAAAATAGGCAAATGGATCTACAATTTCCTGACTAACAGAACCTAATGTGTAATAAGTCAACAAAATAAAACCCGGACCATCAACCTTGAAGATCTCAGTCCCCCAGGGTACTGTGCTTGCTCCAGTACTTTTTCTCATCGTCAAATCGGACATAGACAAGGTCACAATCTATTGTACTGTATCATCCTTTGCAGATGACACTGAGGTTTTTATCTAGTAGACAACATGGAGGACATGGCAAACCTCCAATCAGATCTTTCAATAGACTTCAGAAAATAACATGGTATTTAATGAAGGCAAGTTCCACGTTATGCGCTACAAAGAAAAATAAATATAAAAACAGATACCATGAACAAAACAGTCAAATCATAACATTGAGAGAAAAGGTAATATAAAGGATTTGCGTGTATTCATGTCGGAAGACGTTACCTTTAAAGAACACCAAGTAGCAACCACAACTGCAAGAAAAATGACAGGTTGGATAACAAGAACTTTTCAAACTAGAGATGCTATTCCAAAGTTGATACTCTTGAAGCCGCTAGTGCTCTCTAGAGTGGAATACTGTTGCACAATGACAGCCCCTGACATGTCAACACGTCTCTTTTGTGTGTGTGTGTGTGTGTGTGTGTGTGTCTGTGTCTGTGTGTGTGTGTGTGTACTCGCCTAGTTGTGCTTGTGGGGTTGAGCTCTGGCTCTTTGGTCCCGCCTCTCAACTGTCATTCAACAGGTGTACAGGTTCCTGAGCCTATTGGGCTCTATCATATCTACATTTGAAACTGTGTATGGAGTCAGCCTCCACCACATCACTTCCTAATGCATTCCATTTGTCAACCACTCTGACACTAAAAAAGTTCTTTCTAATATCTCTGTGGCTCATTTGGGCACTCAGTTTCCACCTGTGTCCCCTAGTGCGTGTGCCACCCTGTCGATTCCCTTGAGGATCTTTAATGTGGTGATCATGTCCCCCCAACTCTTCTGTCTTCCAACGAAGTGAGGTTTAATTCCCGTAGTCTCTCCTCGTAGCTCATACCTCTCAGCTCGGGTACTAGTCTGGTGGCAAACCTTTGAACCTTTTCCATTTTAGTCTATCTCACTCACTGTGGCCATTGCTTCTGAGCTCTTTCTCAGTATTTCCACAAATGATTCAGGTGCAGAGGCATTTCCTTCCAATGCACCATATCTGCCTTACCTTTGGATGATTATCGGATGCTCAGCCTCATTATTTTTCCCTGTGAGGGATTTGATCTCCTCCTTTGCTGCTGTCAGCTCACTTTTGCAGGTTGTAAATTGTATTCTTCATTCATCCATCTCCTTCCTGAATTCCTTCCAAACTTGGGCTAACATTTCTTTCATTTGGTCACTCTGTGTGTATGTGTGTGTGTGTGTGTGTGTGGTGTGTGTATTCACCTAGTATTCATCTAGTTGTGCTTGCGGGGGTTGAGCTTTGCTCTTTCGGCCCACCTCTCGACTGTCAATCAATCAACTGTTACTAACAACTAACTAACTTTTTTCTCACGCACACACACACATAGATAAAGACTTTGGGTAGATAAAGACAGGCTATTTAACACAAGGGGCACACGCACAAGGGGACACAGGTGGAAACTGAGTGCCCAAATGAGCCACAGAGATATTAGAAAGAACTTTTTTAGTGTCAGAGTGGTTGACAAATGGAATGCATTAGGAAGTGATATGGTGGAGGCTCACTCCATACACAGTTTCAAGTGTAGATATGATATAGCCCAATAGGCTCAGGAATCTGTACACCTGTTGATTGACAGTTGAGAGGCAGGACCAAAGAGCCAGAGCTCAACCCCCGCAAACACAACTAGGTGAGTACAACTAGGTGAGTACACACATCCCCAGGAAGCAACCCGTAGCAGCTGTCTAACTCTCAGGTACCTATTTACTGCTAGGTAACAGGTGCATCAGGGTAAAGGAAACTCTGCCCATTGGTGTTTCCCGCGGTGCCAGGGGATCGAACCCCGGTACCTAGGTCCACGAATCTAGAGCGCTGTCCACTCGGCCACCACCCCACTCACCCACGTGTGTGTGTGTGTTAATTCACTGAGTGCAGTTGCAGTTTACCCTTTCTCTCTATGATCAGATCAATAATGTGATAACATTTATGAACAGAAGAGATACATGAGTTAGCTTTCGTCAAATTTCGTCATTATCAGTTGAAAAAGGAATATCAAAAAGGCACTTCTTACCCCAAATACGATGGGAAGGGATATGAAACAACGTGAAAGGATGAAGTGAAATTCATTATGAGCATACAGCTAATACACACTCGTGATAAATGTTGGTGTGATTGCATGGTTATTCGACAAGTTTGGAAAGAATCTTGTTGATATCTATATAAATAAAAATTTAAATGTTTATATGATCAAAATCGCTAATCTCCAAAAGTTCTTTACCGATTGCGTTGAAATTTTCACACAACGTTCCATTCGAATATGCGCGTGTTTTTATATCTACTATATAGATGCTACACCTGTGACAGGTGAAAACATGTTTAAAAAAAAAAAAAAACAGCTCTATCTATTGCACATAATAGCAACATGTACGCTATACTAAATATGTTACGAATTCCATTTCAATGTTTCTGATTGCATTGATAAATTTAATTTTCATAGTTTTCGATTTATTTTCAATTTGATTTAAATATTTTGTGTGACATTGTTTTGGAACTAAGCTGTGTTGCTTACCATACCGTTCATTTCGTAAATATAAGTATAGATGCCACACCTGTGACAGGTAAATATATATATTTTGTTTTTAAACAGCGCCATCTGCTGCATGTAAGAGCAACACACGCTATACTACATATGTTACGATTCCATTTTATTGTTTCCGATTGCATAGACAAAATAAATTTTCATACATTTAGATATATATTAATTTTGATTTTTTTTTTAGAGTTTTACTGTATGAGAGAAAGTTGGTTGAATGTAAGCTGGTTTATCAAAGTGAGTACTCCAAATTAATTATTGTATCACTCAATAAGTGCATAAATTACCTGTGTTGATTCACATCAACATCACGGTTTGTAGGTCTCATTAACCTGCAACGGGAGGGATACGAAGGAAGAGGAACGCACGTAATAGAAAGGCAAGTACAGCATATTTGTGTGATTCCTGTTACTCTGCCTGAGTGTGTGTATTACATTTTCTACACATTTAGACATATTACTGTGATTTAAACTACATTGTGTGTTTTGTAATTGTGTGGTTAATATATACTGTCACTGTGTATAACATTTTCATGAATGTTCTTTTATTTCTCGTTCAAGGAGAAAACCAGTCTGTACAGTACTCTGGTAATTACCCTAGTTTATTTTACCTGTGATTACAGGTCTCTGTATGATTAATGATCTGTCATCATTATGGTGATGTTGTGTCATTCAAGCACTAGGAATTTAGTGCTGTATTGCTACCGTGTTGTGATTGGTCTATGGGACCCGTTGTGTATTAAATTGTGAATGAAGTTAAAGAATCAATGAGTTGTAATTAGAATCACTAATAAACGTCATTAATGAAGTGCAAGATAATAAGCAACGTCTTGGCTAATTCTTGGTTGTCCGCTTGTCAACGTAATAATAACGTTAACCTACATCACCGTGAGTTGAATTAGCTGTCAACCCGACCTTAATTGAGGTGTATACTCACTGATTGTTTAATTACTTTGTCATAGTAATTGCCGTAGAAAAACCTTATTTGATTGCTTGACTGTCTGTGTTGACAGATTGCATTACTTATCTTGAATTAACGTAAATCATTAAATTGTATGTTTTGATTATAATAGATTAAATTAACTGTTTTGTCAATCTGACATAACCATAAAGTAACTGTTATTTGACTGCTACCCGGAGAGACGAGCTTTAACATAAATAACTTTGTGTTACAGAAGATCCTCTCTAAGTGACAGAGATGGATGTTGTGTCTTTTCTTAAATTATTAATTGTTTGTCCACAGTTGGTGAACAGCTAACTTGTGGCCGAGTGAGCACCTGCGGTTCAGATTAGTTCAACTTGATTCAGCCGCGAGCGGTCAGAACCGGAAGTTCGACTATACTGCCTGAGTGATTAGTTATGCAGTTTGTGTAACCTGTGTAACGCTTCCTTGCCCTGTGTACATAGGGGCAAGGCAGGGTTACACAGGGCAAGGCAGGGCTACACAGGGCAAGGCAGGGTTACACAGGGCAAGGCAGGGTTACACAGGGCAAGGCAGGGTTACACAGGGCAAGGCAGGGTTACACAGGGCAAGGCAGGGTTACACAGGGCAAGGCAGGGTTACACAGAGCAAGGCAGGGTTACACAGGGCAAGGCAGGGTTACACAGGGCAAGGCAGGGTGACACAGGGCAAGGCAGGGTTACACAGGGCAAGGTAGGGTTACACAGGGCAAGGCAGTGTTACACAGGGCTAGGTAGGGTTACACAGAGCATGGCAGGGTTACACAGGGCAAGGCAGGGTGACACAGGGCAAGGCAGGGTTACACAGGGCAAGGTAGGGTTACACAGGGCAAGGCAGTGTTACACAGGGCTAGGTAGGGTTACACAGATCATGGCAGGGTTACACAGGGCAAGGCAGGGTGACACAGGGCAAGGCAGGGTTACACAGGGCAAGGCAGGGTTACACAGGGCAAGGCAGGGTTACACAGAGCAAGGCAGGGTTACACAGGGCAAGGCAGGGTTACACAGGGCAAGGCAGGGTTACACAGGGCAAGGCAGAGTTACACACGGCAAGGCAGGGTTACATTGAGTGATGTCTGTGGATGTTCCAGTTTTGTCAGAGTGTTGTATGAAGTGTAGTCTATCTTAACATATAATATTGTGCACGAACATCCAGGTATGTCATTCCTAAGTTGTTGACCTCACATACCTAACGTGTGTTGGAACTTTGGGAAGACCACTGTGGGAGGGTGAAGCATCCTGGCGAGAGCCCCTCCCGGAACTGTGGGTCTCGGAGTCCATGGTCACATTCCTCCCCTCCCATCCCACACTTTCTTCACCTTCACATCCCTCAGGGTTACTCACTTTCTTCACCTTCACATCCCTCAGGGTTACTCACTTTCTTCACCTTCACATCCCTCAGGGTTACTCACTTTCTTCACGTTCCCATCCCCCAAGTTCCAAGTATTTATCCTCCCATTCCCATCCCTCAGGTTTTCTTATTTTCTTCCCCCTTGTCATCTCCCAGCTTTAGGTATTTTCTTCCACTTGCCATCCCCCAGATTTACTTATTTTATTATCTTTTCTATCCCCCAGGTTTATTCTTTTTCTTCCCCTTGTCAACTCCCAGGTTTATTCATTTTCTTCCCATTCCCATCCCCTACGTTTACTTATTTTCTTCCCCTTGTCATCCCCAGGTTTACTCTACTCCATCCCCATTTTGAACAGGCATGTATAAATATTTTCACAAATTTATTTTTGAAGTGGTAATTATTGAAACAATATATGAAACTGAATTGATTTATTAATTATCATTAAATAAATAAAATTATTCATTATTTTAATGGGTTATGAAACACTCATTTGATATAATTCACGAATATGTTGTTGGAAAGGTCAAAAAAAGTTTTATTAAGTGTTTTCAAAGAAAAAAGGTTTAATAACATAATTCTCAAAAAATCCCATACGCTTTAATGCCCACTTTGGTCAGGACGCAGAATAACTAAACATGAAGACGGTGAAAATAATCTAGATAATTTTGAGTGAAGGTCGCCACTTTCACTAATGTTAAGACGTCCTCGTGTTTACTCAACGTATCCGTAACAGCACTAAAGGCACCCTTAACCAATTATGTGTTTGCGAAAGGCGGAAAGCAGTTGCCAAGCCTATGTAGCTAATTTGTTATATTTGGCAACAACTTGAGGATCCAGCCACGTGAAGTGTTGGTGTGAAACATGCATCGCTTTCATACTTTCAACATTTTGCATATCCATTAACCCGTCAATCCGATCAAACTCCATTTTAGCCAGGCAGTAACTATTTTTCAGTTACAGTAAAAAATTAACTTTCAGAGAGAAAGTAAATTTTTTCAGTTAATTTACAGTTGACTTCAGAGAAGTGGCTGCGCAATGCGAGGTGGGAAGGTCATCTGGTTAGTTGTGTATTTCTGTATTTCATTTAATATGTATATTCAGTGCACATTTTCCCCAGTTTGGAGTGCCCCCCATCCCAAGACAGAAATCCGAAACCTGGACCCAAGCGCCTCTCGATTGTGAATCACTGCTCCGGAAGGGATTTGATCTAACATGTGGATCTCGTTGAGTCATCGGGAAGCAGTTATTATATGGCTGGCTTTGGTGTGCTAGTGCTTGGCATTTCTAGTACTCTTAGTGGGTGTATATTTTGTTTAACAAGGGCAGTTAGCGTTGGGAGAAGGTAAACCTTAGCAGAGTTTACATTAGTTTGGGATAAATAAAAACCTTTTTGTTCGTTTTCTGTGTTAGCTTATGTGAAAGCGAAATTTGTTTGTGAAGGGGGAACTGTGTTTGATGTTCCAGAATACGGTGTATAATAATTAATACTAATTCATTGGGTCAGGGGACAGGCAGTCAGAGTGTATTCATATAAGTGAGGATTATATCGAGGTACCTACCCCAAGGTCGAATTACCTGGCCTCAATGCGGACAGGAAGCCGACAGCTTATCATTTTTTTTTAGATATATACAAGTGTTGTTACATTCATGTACAGCCACTAGTACGCGTAGCGTTTCGGGCAGGTCCCTGGAATACGATCCCCGCCGCGAAGAATCGTTTTTACAACCAAGTACTCATTTTACTGTTGAGTTAAACAGAGGCTACAGTTAAGGATTTGCTCCCAGTAAATCCTCCCGGCCAGGATGCAAACCGATGACAAAGCACTCGCGGAACGCCAGGCGAGTGTCTTACCACTACACCACGGAGCCTGTATGTTCCCCTCATTGGCCCCTTACGATTATTTCTAGCACGATTTTAAAAATTAACAGAGTTTTGGCATTTACGGCTTCAGCGGCTATGTGGTTCCGTTGGTTTAGAACCCTGTGGGTGAAATAACATCTCCTGTTCTCAGTTCAACATTGTGGAGTGTTGGTCTTAAAACCGTTGTTCCTTGTTTGTGTAACTTCTGATCTTTTGAAGAGCTTTCCGGATCAACATCTTGCAAATTGTTCAGCATTTTAAAAGATTTAATGAGATCCGCCCTGTCATGCCTGGTTTTCAGTATTGTTAGCATTGTGGCCTTCAAGTATTCCTGATACGAGAGTTAACTTAGCTCTGGAATTATTTTTGTTGCCAGGTGTTGAACTTTCTCCAGAGCAGCTATGTCCTTCTGAAGATGAGGTCTTCCTGCTTGGATACAGTAGTCCAAACCAGAGACTTGTGAAATTTAATCACCATTTTTCTTTTCTTAAAGTGAAAGTCGCTTGATAATTCCAAGAGTTTGGTTAGCTGTTGTGACTATTCCTCCTACCTGTTTTGGAACTTTCAGTAAATATTGGATTTTGATTCCAAGGTCCTTACTTGCATCAATTTGCTGCCATTAAATGTTAATAATTTGGTAGTTGTGGCATGTTGCTATGTTCCACATACAAGGTCTTGCATTTGTCGATATTAAAAAAGCATTTGCCAGTCTGCTGACCATTTGCGAAGTTTTTGAGGATGTTTTTATAGGGTTTCAATATGATTTTAATTTCCCCATTTACCATAAATCTTTGTATCAACTGCAAATTTGATGCTGTGGTTTGTAATATTCCCATCTATATCATTGATATACCTGTCAAAAATGGTTGAAAAAGTTCGAGAGATTTGAGAAGAAGAAGAAGAAAGAGAGAGAGAGAGAGAGAGAGAGAGAGAGAGAGGAGAGAGAGAGAGAGAGAGAGAGAGAGAGAGGAGAGAGAGAGAGAGAGAGAGAGAGAAAGAGAGAGAGACGAGTGGTATAACAGGCTGCAGGCGACGACCTGTGGCATATACGGAAGCTAGAGGGACACTGACTATCACTCAGCTCAGCCGGCCTCCCCTCACCAACTATTTGACCCCAGGCGAGAGTATTGTATTACCCAGGCCCCCATATGCACCTTCTCTACTGCCGCACACAACTAGTGTTAGTGCCTACCTATCAGTGCTTTCCACACACTCTCACACGGTCACTCTCACATGCACACGCTCACACCAACACACTGACACACACACACGCAAACGCTCACACACACACACACACACACACTGAGGACGATAGTAGGAGGCTACAAGATGACCTAGACAGACTGAATGGTCCAACAAATGGCTGTTGAAGTTCAACCCGAGTAAATGCAAAGTAATGAAACTAGTCAGTGGAAACAGGAGGCCAGACACAGGATACAGAATAGGAGATGAAGTACTTTTTGAAACGGACAGAGAGAAAGATCTAAGAGTTGATATCACACCAAACCTGTGTCCTGAAGCCCACATAAAAAGAATAACGTCTGCGGCATATGCGAGGCTGGCTAACATCAGAACAGCGTTCAGGAACCTGTGTAAGGAATCATTCAGAATCTTGTACACCACATATGTAAGACCAATCCTGGAGTATGCGGCCCCAGCATGGAGCCCGTACCTTGTCAAGCACAAGACGAAGCTGTAAAAAGTCCAAAGGTATGATACTAGACTAGTCCCAGAACTAAGAGGCATGAGTTACGAGGAAAGGCTGCGGGAAATGCACCTGACGACACTGGAAGACAATAGAGTAAGGGGAGACATGATCACAACCTTCAAAATCCTAAGGGGATTCGACCGGGTAAACAAGGATAAACTATTCAACACTGGTGGGATGCGAACAAGGGGACACAGGTGGAAACTGAGTAACCACATGAGCCACAGAGACGTTAGAAGGAACTTTTTCAGTGTCAGAGTAGTTAACGGATGGAATGCATTAGGCAGTGAAGTGGTGGAGGTTGACTCCATACACAGTTTCAAATGTAGATATGATAGAGCCCAGTTCGCTCAGGAATCTGTACACCAGTTGATTGACAGTTGAGAGGCGGGACCAAAGAGCCAAAGCTCAACCCCCGCAAGCACACATAGGTGAGTACAAATAGGTGAGTACACGCACGTGCTCAAACACACACACACTCACACGCTCACACACACGTGCTCACACACCTACACACGCACATCCTCACATGCACACACACACATGCACACGCTCACACATATACAGAAGCACTCACACAAACTTACATACACACACACACACACACATACACACACATATACTCACACACACATACACAATCTCATACAGGGGGGCCTGGGTAGCCTGATGGATAGCGCGCAAGACTCGTAATTCTGTGGCGCGGGTTCGATTCCCGCACCAGGCAGAAACAAATGGGCAAAGTTTCTTTCACCCTGAATGCCCCTGTTACTTAGCAGTAAATAGGTACCTGGGAGTTAGTCAGCTATCGCGGGCTGCTTCCTGGGGTGTGTGTGGTGTGGAAAAAAAAGTAGTTAGTAAACAGTTGATTGACAGGTGAGAGGCGGGCCGAAAGAGCAAAGCTCAACCCCTGCAAACACAACTAGGTGAATACAACTAGGTGAATACCCACACACACGCACACATAATAGCACTCACAGAAACAAAGCAAACGAAACCATAACAAATGCAGTGTTTCCACAGGACTACTATGTAGTCCTGTGGAAACAGGACATGAATATGATAGAACTAGACATGAATATGATAGACCAGTGAAGGAACAAGGTGATAAAACTTAGAACGGATGAAGACAGGTACACAGAGAATAACAAGGTGTGTGAAGAACTCAACAAGAGGTTCCAGGTCTTCTTAATAGAACAAGGTGAGGTCACTGTGCTAGGAGATGTGGCAGTAAATCAGGCGGCCTTGGAAGGGTTCGAATTTACAAGAAATGAGTCAAGAGGCATCTGATGGATCTGGATGTCAGAAAAGCTGCAACTGGTGTACATGGTTCCATAACCGCTCGAACATCAATAGCCGAGACAATAGATAATAGCCGAGGCTATTTTCCTACCGCTCCGACAGTCACTGATAGTCGAGCGGATAAGGTACCATGCACCCAAGTTGCATTGTTCTCCCGGCGGTCTCGGTTCATGTCACTTCTGGGGTGTGGAGTTTTCATTCGCATATATGCTTAGGGACCATTAAAGCTTGTTCACATTTGTGTTGCTCACGTGGCCCCACAAAGTGAAGTGATTTGATGAAATAACTATGCCAAAGATTTCCATCAAAGTGCCGTCAGGGTGGCGTGGGAAATAGCCTTAGCTACCATCGACTTTTGTACGGTTACTGATGGTCAAATGGTTAAGGTACCATGTACATCAGTTGCATTGTGCTCCTGGTGATCTGGGTTCAAGTCACTTCTGGGGTGTGGAGATTTCATCCACATATATGCTTGAGAACCATTCAAGCTTGTTAATATATATATATTATATATATTATATATATATATATATATATATATATAATATATATATATATATATATATATATATATATATATATATATATATATATATATATATGTCGTACCTAGTAGCCAGAACGCACTTCTCAGCCTACTATGCAAGGCCCGATTTGCTTAATAAGCCAAGTTTTCCTGAATTAATAGATTTTCTCTAATTTTTTTTCTTATGAAATGATAAAGCTACCCATTTCATTATGTATGAGGTAAATTTTTTGTTATTGGAATTAAAATTAACGTAGATATTTGACCGAACCTAACCAACCCTACCTAACCTAACCTAACCTATCTCTATAGGCTAGGTTCGGTTAGGTAGCCGAAAAAGTTAGGTTAGGTTAGGTTAGGTAGGTTAGGTAGTCGAAAAACAATTATTTCTTGAAAACTTGGCTTATTAGGCAAATCGGGCCTTGCATAGTAGGCTGAGAAGTGTGTTCTGGCTACTAGGTACGACATATATATATATATGTATATATATATATATATATATATATATATATATATATATATATATATATATATATATATATATATAAATATATATATATATATATATATATATATATGTCGTACCTAATAGCCAGAACGCACTTCTCAGCCTACTATTCAAGGCCCGATTTGCCTAATAAGCCAAGTTTTCATGAATTAATGTTTTTTCGTCTACCTAACCTACCTAACCTAACCTAACCTAGCTTTTTTTGGCTACCTAACCTAACCTTACCTATAAATATAGGTTAGGTTAGGTTAGGTAGGGTTGGTTAGGTTCGGTCATATATCTACGTTAATTTTAACTCCAATAAAAAAAAATTGACCTCATACATAGAGAAAAGGGTTGCTTTATCATTTCATAAGAAAAAAATTATAGTAAATATATTAATTCAGGAAAACTTTGCTTATTAGGCAAATTGGGCCTTGAATAGTAGGCTGAGAAGTGAGTTCTGGCTACTAGGTACGACATATATATATATATATATTATTATATATATTTCATTGAATATGACCGCATATTCTGTATTTATTATTTTCTGGTTTAGGGCTTCTATCCCTCTAACTATTTTCACAGCATCAGGGCTTAATTGAAATAGGAGTTCTCCAAAACTCATTTTCGTACTTTTAAGGTGAAGAAAAGAAGTGATTTACTATAGAGTGTATTACACTTATTTGTATAATTTGCACGACGTTTCGAACCTCCATGGTTCATTCTCAAGTGAACAGATCTTACAATACTAGTTGATTTTATACCCGCATTAGGTCAGGTGATAATACAATGAAGGTGAAAACATGGGGGGATACATAAGGGATAAACATAGGGGCTGCAGAAGGCTTATTGGCCCATACGAGGCATCTCCTATCTAAACACAAAGATTAATCCAGTGTAATTGGCCTGTTATGTTGGACATTGTCTTCTGTGTTGGCATCGATATGTTCTTGTCTTGTCCTTACTCTCATGGTGGGTAGAGTGTGTAGACAAGACAAGAACATATCGATGCCAACACAGAAGACAATGTCCAACATAACAGGCCAATTACACTGGATTAATCTTTGTGTTTAGATAGGAGATGCCTCGTATGGGCCAATAAGCCTTCTGCAGCCCCTATGTTTATCCCTTATGTATCCCCCCATGTTTTCACCTTCATTGTATTATCACCTGACCTAATGCGGGTATAAAATCAACTAGTATTGTAAGATCTGTTCACTTGAGAATGAACCATGGAGGTTCGAAACGTCGTGCAAATTATACAAATAAGTGTAATACACTCTATAGTAAATCACTTCTTTTCTTCACCTTAAAAGTACGAAAATGAGTTTTGGAGAACTCCTATTTCAATTAAGCCCTGATGCTAA
>NC_091166.1:17330990-17335990 GCF_040958095.1 Procambarus clarkii
AACACAAATATGCTGTACTTGCCTTTCTTTTACGTGCGTTCCTCTTCCTTCGTATCCCTCCCGTTGCAGGTTAATGAGACCTACAAACCGTGATGTTGATGTGAATCAACACAGGTAATTTATGCACTTATTGAGTGATACAATAATTAATTTGGAGTACTCACTTTGATAAACCAACTTACATTCAACCAACTTTCTCTCATACAGTAAAACTCTAAAAAAAATCAAAATTAATATATATCGAAATGTATGAAAATTTAATTTGCCTATGCAATCGGAAACAATAAAATGGAATCGTAACATATGTAGTATAGCGTGTGTTGCTCTTACATGCAGCAGATGGCGCTGTTTAAAAACAAAATATATATATTTACCTGTCACAGGTGTGGCATCTATACTTATACTTACGAAATGAACGGTATGGTAAGCAACACAGCTTAGTTCCAAAACAATGTCACACAAAATATTTAAATCAAATTGAAAATAAATCGAAAACTATGAAAATTAAATTTATCAATGCAGTCAAAAACATTGAAATGGAATTCGTAACATATTTAGTATAGCATACATGTTGCTATTATGTGCAACAGATGGCGCTGTTTTAAAAAAAAACATGTTTTCACCTGTCACAGGTGTAGCATCTATATAGTAGATATAAAAACACGCGCATATTCGAATAGAACGTTGTGTGAAAATTTCAACGCAATCAGTGAAGAACTTTTGGAGATTAGCGATTTTGATCAAACAAACATTAAAATTTTTATTTATATAGATATCAACAAGATTCTTTCCAAACTTGTCGAATAACCATGCAATCACACCAACGTTTATCAGGAATGAGTATTAGCTGTATGCTCATAATGAATTTCACTCATCCTTTCACGTTGTTTCATATCCCTTCCCATCGTATTTGGGGTAAAAAAGTGCATTTTGATATTCCTTTTTCAACTGATAAGGATTTATTTGACGAAAGCTAACTCATGTATCTCTTCTGTTCATAAATATTATCACATTATTGATCTGAACATAGAGAGAAAGGTAAACTGCAACTGCACTCAGTGAAGTAACACACACACACACACACACACACACACACACACACACACACACACACACACACACACACGTCAAGGCGGGACCAAAGAGCCAAAGCTCAACCCCCGCAAGCACAAATAGGTGAGTACACACACGCACACACGCACATACACACACACTCTGTGGCTCGTTTGGGTACTCAGTGTCCACCTGTGTCCCCTTGTTCGCGTACCACCCGTGTTAAACAGTTTACCTTTATCTAACTTGTCATTTCCTATTAGAATTTTGTAGGTAGTGATCATGTCTCCCCTTACTCTTCTGTCTTCCAGGTACATTTCGAGTCGAGTTGAACCAGCAGTAGCGGGAGGGTCGCGGGGTCGCGCTCTACGATAAACGCCAATATTTTTGGGTTAATTAAGGCTACAGTGACAGATCACAGATCTAGGGATATCACAAAGCGTATAACCGCAGCGAATAGGAAAGAAAAATACAGTGCTATCACTAGAACTTTGTGTTAATCAGTGAATTCACCAGACAGGCCACGTGGGAGGGCCCACGAGGCTTTGTTTACATATTGGGTCAAGTGATCAGTGGTACAGTGAATTGGTGAACTGTAACACAACAGACACACCGATACAGTGACTGATTCCAGAGATTTGTGTTAGATAGAGAAGAACCGCCATCATCAATCTACTGGATTAGTGAATCACCACGTGGGAGGCGACGACGGAGCGCTTCGTCATCCAACATCGTAATTATTCACCTGGTTGTGTGAGTGGGAGGCTGACAGGTAGGTACCCATCTCTGGTCAATTATTCAGGTGTACAGAATGAGGTAAAATATTATCAAATTCTTGTTCAGTATATCATATACATTTAAAATCACAAAGTGGCTCATTTTGGGTAGAAGTTGACATTTACAGGACCCTCGTAACACATGCACGCACACACGCACGCACGAATGCACGCACACACGCACGCACGAATGCATGCACAAATGCACGCACACGCAAACACACACACACACACACACACACACACACACACACACACACACACACACACACACACACACATTATTAACATAATAGAAAGAGCAGCTTCTTTTGCTAGCAGGAATGGATCTGGACTACTAATTATGGAAGACTTCAACCAAGGGAAGATAGATTGGGAGAACGGAGACCCACATGGAGGACCAGAAACATGGAGAGCTAAGCTGCTGGACGTGGCAACAAGAAACTTTCTACGCCAGCACATCAAGGAACCAACAAGAATGAGAGGAGAAGATGAACCAGCAATGCTTGATTTGATATTTACCCTAAATGAGTGGGATATAAGGGAAGTTTAGAGGGAACCGCCCTTGGGAATGAGTGATCACAGTGTATTGAACTTTGAGTACCTGGTAAAGATCGGAATTATCTCCCTCATAAAAGAAGTAGGAATCAACAGGCTGGTATACCGAAAGGGGAATTATGAACAGATGAGAAGTTTCCTAAGGGTATGATGGACTATATTACCCAAAAGTGTCAGGAGGCAGTAAACAGGTTCATCCCAGCCCAAAGGGAAAAATCTGAGAAGCAACACAAGAATCCATGGTATAATAGGGCATGTATGGAAGCGAAGAAACTGAAGAAAAGGGCATGGAGGAACTTCCGGAATAACAGAACACCAGAAAGCAGAGAGAGATACCAGAGAACCAGAAATGAGTATGTTAGGGTGAGATGAGAAGCAGAGAAAAGTTTTGAAAATGATATAGCAAACAAAGCCAACACCGAACCAAAGCTAATCCACAGTCACATCAGAAGGAAAACAACAGTGAAAGAATCGGTATTGAAACTTAGAACAGGCGAGGACAGGTATACAGAGAATGACAAAGAGGTGTGTGAAGAACTCAACAAGAGGTTCCAGGAGGTCTTCACAATAGATCAAGGTGAGATCACTGTGCTAGGAGAAAGGGAGGTAAGCCAGGCGGCCTTGGAAGAGTTCGAAATTACGAGAGAGGAGGTCAAGAGATACCTGCTGGATCTGGATGTTAGAAATGCTGTTGGTCCAGACGGGATCTCACCATGGGTATTGAAAGAATGTGCAGAGGCACTTTGCTTGCCACTTTTCATAGTGTATAGTAAGTCACTGGAGATGGGAGACCTACCAGAAATATGGAAAACGGCGAATGTGTTCCCAATGTATAAAAAGGGCGACAGGCAAGAGGCACTGAACTACACACTAGTGTCCTTGACATGTATACCATGCAAGGTGATGGAGAAAATGGTGAGAAAAACCCTGGTAACACATCTGGAGAGAAGGGACTTCGTGACAAATCGCCAACATGGGTTCAGGGAGGGTAAATCTTGCCTGACTGGCTTAATAGAATTCTACTACCATGTGACAAAGATTAAGCAAGAAAGAGAGGGCTGGGCGGACTGCATTTTCTTGGATTGTTGGAAAGCCTTGGACACAGTACCGCATAAGAGGCTGGTACATAAGCTGGAGAGACAGGCAGATGTAGCTGGTAAGGTGCTCCAATGGATAAGGGAGTACCTAAGCAATAGGAAGCAGAGGGTTACGGTGAGGAGTGAGATCTCCGATTGTCGTGAAGTCACCAGTGGAGTCCCACAGGGCTCTGTACTCGGTTCTATCCTGTTTCTGATATATGGAAATGATATCCCAGAGAGTATAGATTCATTTCTCTCAATGTTTGAGGACGATGTCAAAATTATGAGGAGGATTAAGACAGATGAGGACTGTTTGAGGCTTCAAGAAGACTTAGACAAGCTGAAGGAATGGTCGAACAAATGGTTGTTAGAGTTTAACCCAACCAAATGTAATGTAATGAAGATAGGTGTAGGGAGCAGGAGGCTAGATACAAGGTATCATGTGGGAGAGGAAATTCTTCAGGAGTCAGAGAAAGAAAAAGACTTGGGGGTTGATATCACGCCAGACCTGTCTCCTGAAGCTCATATCAACAGGTTAACATCAGCGGCATATGTGGGAAAAACCTGCTGGGATTGATATAAGAGGAGACTACTAGAGACTTGGACTGAACTAAATCCTAAAATTACTGTCTGCAAATTAATTCCTAAAATCTCTAGCTAGGGTCATAAATTCTAGCTCCTCTTTTCCTAATGACAGATTGTGGGCTGTAAGGGACAGGTGGGGTGAATGAATTAGTTGATAGAAGTTCCAGTCCAACTGTAGACAGGGATCTCACATCAGCTTGTATATTATACAAGGATAAGATTTGATAAATTCAGTTATATGACTGAACACTGGCTCTGTTTAAATCAGGGATTTAAACATACATAGTCTAACCTAACACCATAACTATTAACAGCCAATATGTTCTTATACTATAAACAACAAATTAAATTGCAAAAGTATAATAAATGACTTTAAATGTAGTCTAAGCACTTAACTAAGTACTAGAAGCTATATTCAATTAAATGAACTTGTAGGATAACTTATAAATTAACTAAGCAAGCAATTGTTAACTTAATTCATATATTCAAATATATATGCAGACATATTTATATTCAATTTATATGATTATGTAGTCAGCTTGACTGAATCCTTTTCCACGTAATGGACACTCATGAGACTTTATTTACGCATTGCGACTGAATCTTTTTCTGACACAACTGAACACTCATGAGGTCTAGTGCCTGGATAAGGACCTACTGCTCTTCTACAATATTAATAAACTTACTGAAATATGAGGCGTTGCCTCGCTTTTTAACCGACAGACAGATTTATAGGATATTAAAGTCACACAAGCATACAATTGGCCAATCATATACCAAAATAACCTTCAATATACTTCTCTGCCAGTTGGAGTGCCTGTCTGACAAGGTGCCAGACTGATTAAGTTTCTCTTGTTGAGTTTAGGCACAATATTTTTTGTCACAGCGTTGCTGTATGATGTACTGGTAGCGTTGCTACGTGATTTTCCCTGCAGTTGCAGAAGAATGA